>NC_042991.1:34241648-34541648 GCF_901001165.1 Salmo trutta
TACCCATCCTCAGCTTCACCTGCCCTAAACCCAGCTATCCTTCCACTGCATGCCACATCAAATAATACCCATCCCTCAGCTTCACCTGCCCTAAACCCAGCTATCCTTCCACTGCATGCCACATCAAATAATACCCATCCCTCAGCTTCACCTGCCCTAAACCCAGCTATCCCTCCACTGCATGCCACATCACATTTGTTCAACTTGAACAGGCAGGCTGGAGTGTGGGTTCTCAGGCTGTCACTGCCAGTCCCTCTGGCATGACCACCTCTTGAGTGATGAGTGCATTCAAACTTTCAGCATGGACTCACTCAGGTGTGTGTTCTGTAGGTGGTGACCTACTTGGCAGGTTGTGGGCTGCAGAGCTGTGCCATGCTGCTGGCTAAAGGATACCCTGACATTGGCTGGAACCCCATAGAAGGAGAGAGATACCTGTCCTTCCTCCCGCTTCGCTGTCTTCAGCAATGGTACGTCAGAGACAGAGAGACAGAGAGAGGAATTTTTATCTCTAGCTATGCTCTGAGCATGAAGTGGATAAGGAATTGGCCATTTTACATATATCATCAACTTATTATCTCCCTCCCCTCCCCTCCCTCTCCCCCTCCCTCTCCCCCTCCCTCCCTCCCTCCCTCCCTCTCCCCCTCCCTCTCCCCCTCCCTCCCTCCCTCCCTCCCTCCCTCCCCTCCCTCTTCCCCCCTCCCTCCCCTCCCTCCCCTCCCTCCCTCCAGGTGAGAGTGTGGAGGAGAACTCTAACACAGTGGTGAAGCTGCTGATCAGGCGTCCGGAGTGTTTTGGTCCCGCTCTGAGAGGAGAGGGGGGCAACGGCCTGCTGGCAGCCATGTTGGAAGCCATTAAGATATCAGAGGACCCTGCTCTGGACCTGCCCTCTACAGCTGAAGGAGAACCTACTGGGTAAAGACTCCCAGTCAACAAGATACAATGTCTTTACCACAAGACCTCTATTCATTCTACTGAACATAATATATAGCCTTAGGGATTCACTAGCTAATGTTGTAGGGCTTTTGTTTTGCTGAACTTAAAGTCACATTAGGACGGACATTTAATTGAACACCTACGCTGGCATCAAGGTGTTGCCAGGGGTGTTTTGTTTTTGGACCGTGACCAATGAGCTATGAGACCTTGACATCCCTCTCTGCTTCCAGGTCTGGTGAGGAGGAAGAGGAAGAAGTGGTCCATACTGGGAACGCCATCATGTCCTTCTACTCGGCGCTTATTGACCTGCTGGGACGCTGCGCTCCTGAGATGCATGTTGAGTGACATCATTATTGTTGAACCTTTAGTCATCCCTGGTAGTCTCAGTGAGACACCTGGGTCAACAGAAAGAAAAGAAAACAACAGCTTTTCATCACACTGTCCAAACTAAAGTGTTGTCTAGAGTTGATCTGACCAATGATGTGTGAGGGCCTGTGCTTCTGGGGACCCTGAGGAAGTTTCTGGTTTATTCACAGCGGCAGATGTTAGATCAGTGTCTCGTCTCTCTCCTGTCTGTTTGGTATGCTGCCCTTACCCCACAACATTTATCATTAACAAATGATCTCTCTCTCTCTCCCTCCCTCCCTCCCTCCCTCCCTCCCTCCCTCCCTCCCTCCCTCCCTCCCTCCCTCCCTCCCTCCCTCCCTCCCTCTCTCTCTCCCTCCCTTCCTCTCCCTCTCTCTCTCCCTCCCTCTCTCCCTCCCTCCTCCCTCCCTCGCTCGCTCCCTCCCTCCCTCCCTCCCTCCCTCTCCCTCTCCCTCTCCCTCTCCCTCTCCCTCCCTCCCTCTCCCTCCCTCCCTCCCCTCCCACCCTCCCTCCCTCTTTCAGCTGATCAACAAGGGTAAAGGCGAGGCCTTGCGTATCCGGGCCATCCTGCGCTCCCTGGTTCCTACTACAGATCTGGTCGGCATCATCAGTATACCACTCAAGATGCCCATCGTCAATAAAGGTAGGACCCAATAACACATTTTAACACATATTACTCAGTAGAATGTATAGGTTCTATCAGAACGTTCATATCCTAACGTCCAATTTTGGTTGATATTTGAATGAGTTGCCCATAAACATTATTACGTCGGTTTAAGTATGGTGAAGAAACATGGAAACAATGTTGACGCATTTTTCCGAAGCAAGACCCTGCTATGACTGTTTTAATGGTAAACACGTTACACAGCAGTAGAAGGCTAATCTTCTGTTGTCAGAGCGTTCATATCCTGTTCCACTCACTGTCACATCCTCAACGACATCTATATCTATCAGCCTTATGAGGTGATTTTGCACAATCCAGGTGTGGAGAGCTCTTAGAGACTTACCCAGGAAGACTCACAGCTGTAATCGCTGCCAAAGGTGCTTCTACAAAGTATTGACTCAGGGATGTGAATACGTATGTAAATTAGATATTGCTGTATTTTATTTTCAATACATTTAAAAAATAATGTCTAAAAACATGTTTTCACTTTGCCATTATGGAGTATTGTGTGTAGATGAATGAAAAAATAATCCATTTTGAATTCAGGCTGTAACAAAAAAATGTAGAATAAATCAAGGGGTATAAATACTTTCTGAAGGCTGTATGTTCTTTTCAGTTTGAGAAGGAGAGCGCAAAGATGAGAAGGAGGACCTGAGGTCAACTTTGATAGCTTGCTACAACTATAATTTATTTCATTAAACACACAATATGTTTCTTGTCCATAATGCAGGCTTATTTATCATCGTTATTGACCTCACAATAAGCCAGATTCGAGTAACTTACATTGTGGTGCTGAAACTTGAAGCAGCAGCCACGGCACAATCAATCGGTAATGGACAGATCATGGTGCTGAAAGTAGGCAAATTCAGGGTAGGCATAATTCACTTCAACCATCTTCATTTTAATTACACTTTACTAACAACAATACCTCCTCCTCCTTCTCCTCCTGTACCTCCTCCTCTACCTCCTCTGCCTGCTCTTCCTCCTCCTCCTCCTCCTCTTCCTCCTCCTCTTCCTCCTCCTTCTCCTCCTCTACCTCTTCCTCCTCCTCCTCCTCCTCCTCCACCCCCAGATGGTAGTGTGACGGAGCCAGACATGTCGGCTAGTTTCTGTCCGGACCACAAGGCCCCAATGGTGTTGTTCCTGGATCGTGTGTACGGCGTGGAGGACCAGAGCTTCCTGCTACACCTGTTGGAGGTGGGCTTCCTGCCTGACCTCCGTGCCTCCGCTTCCCTGGACACGGTGAGTAGAAGAGACCAATCAATCAATCAGTCAGTCAGTGAACCAGTCAGTCAGTCAGTCAACCAGTCAGTCAGTCAGTGAACAAGTCATTCTGTCAGTGAACCAGTCAGTCAGTCAACCAGTCAGTCAATCAGTGAACCAGTCAGTCAGTCAGTCAGTCAGTGAACCAGTCAGTCAGTCAGTCAGTGAACAGTCAGTCATTCAGTGAACCAGTCAGTCAGTCACATTCAGTCCAGTCAGTCAGTCAGTTCATGAACCAGTCAGTCAGTCAGTGAACCAGTCAGTCAGTCAGTCAGTCAGTCAGTCTTCCCTGGACACGGTGAGTATGAGAGAGTCTTTGATTGATCAGTCAGTCAATGAGAAACCACTGCAAACATTCACATATCAATCAACCAATGAATCAGTCAACACATCTATTCATTCATCCTCTCCCCATAGCTTGTAATGACTTCCTGTATGTGTAACAATATGTTTATCAAAATGCTCTATTGACGACAGTCACAGAGTTGATGAGTTGTTGGGTAAATATTGACTGCTGTTTTGCACCTTGGTCCAAGTGAATCAGGTTCAATGTGAATCCATATTAATCAAGTTCAATGTGGATCAATGTGAATCAAGTTCGTTGTGGATCCATGTGATTCAAGTTCAATGTGGATCCATGTGATTCAAGTTCAATGTGGATCCATCAAAACAAGAAAAGTCTGTTTGGTCAACCTTAGTTTAAAGTTATATTTACTCATCCTTTAAAAAATAATATAAAACTTCTTTAATCCCAGCTCCATCTGGTCCTGTGGGGGAGGATTAGTATTCCCCATGCTGGCACGGAAACTGTAGCCATGGGAGACTGTTGCCATGGGACCATAATCCCTTGGGAGAGAGAGAGAGAAAGTGATGCTGACAGTCCCCATTTATCTCAATGCCTGCTGAAACCGTCTGCCTTAGAGGTCACTGTGACCTCAGGGACAGTGTCTAGCACACAGCTGGAATCAAATTCAGTCCTTTGATTTATGGTTGTGTACTTGACATGCTGAGATTCTCTCTAATAGTTGTGTAACGGTGGTTAGTCAGTCACCAACTGTTGGTCCTGTTGTCGGGTGGGCAGGCATTTCCTTCAGCCCAGCTCTAATGAATAGTTGTTAAGCTGAACGAGTGGGTTAGTGCTAGGTTGGAACCTGCTAGGTTGGGCGACAGGTAGCCTAGTGGTTTAGAGCGTTGGACTAGTAACCGAAAGTTTGCAAGATTGAATCCCCGAGCTGACAAGGTAAAAATCTGTCGTTCTGCCCCTGAACAAGGTAGTTAACCCACTGTTCCTAGGCCGTCATTGAAAATAAGAATTTGTTCTTAACTGACTTGCCTAGTTAAATAAAGGTTAAATAAAATAAAAACCTATTACAGCCTGTAGATGTCCAGAATCAGTGGTTTGTGAGGCATTGTAATGTAATGTAATGTAGTGTAATGTAATGGCATTGTAATGTAATGTAATGTAGTGTAATGTAATGGCATTGTAATGTAATGTAATGTAGTGTAATGTAATGGCATTGTAATGTAATGTAATGTAGTGTAATGTAATGGCATTGTAATGTAATGTAATGTAGTGTAATGTAATGGCATTGTAATGTAATGTAGTGTAATGTAATGGCATTGTAATGTAATGTAATGTAGTGTAATGTAATGGCATTGTAATGTAATGTAATGTAGTGTAATGTAATGGCATTGTAATGTAATGTAATGTAGTGTAATGTAATGGCATTGTAATGTAATGTAATGTAGTGTAATGTAATGGCATTGTAATGTAATGTAATGTAGTGTAATGTAATGGCATTGTAATGTAATGTAATGTAGTGTAATGTAATGGCATTGTAATGATGCTTTAGGGAGAAACTCAGCATGAAACAACCATACTTCAAGAGGTCAAGTGTTGGTGTTGACCTCTGGTCTATCCACTCTCATTCACTAACATGTCAGTCTGACCTCTGGTCTGTCCTCTGGTCTGTAGGATGTGCTGAGCACCACAGAGACCGCTCTGGCCATGAACAGGTACATTGGTTCGGCCCTGCTTCCCCTGCTGACCAGGTGTGCTGGCCACTTCTCGGGCACAGAGCACTACGCAGCGCTCATTGACTCTACCCTCCACACTATCTATCGGCTGTCCAAGGGACGCTCCCTCACCAAGGCCCAGAGAGACTCTATCGAGGAGTGTCTGCTCGCCATCTGCAAGTAAGAACTAACAGAGACTAACACCATGTTTTAAACCTCTAAGGCTCTGTTGATGCCCTAGACTCTCCTGTAACTGTTGTGTTATCATGACAATGATCAACCAATCTGTAACTGTTGTGTTGTCATGACAATGATCAACCAATCTGTAACTGTGGTAGCTTTATGGCAGAGCTTGCAAAATACCGTTAACTTTCACAAAATATTTTTTCCAGAAATACCGGTCGGAGTATTCACTGCTTATTCCCTGATTCTGGGAATCTTCCAAATGGGATTTCTGGAAAATCTGGGAATTTTGTAAAAGTTACTGACATTTTCAACCCTGGGTAGAGCCTTATATTCCAACCTGA
Organism: Salmo trutta; assembly: GCF_901001165.1. Classification (NCBI taxonomy): domain Eukaryota; kingdom Metazoa; phylum Chordata; class Actinopteri; order Salmoniformes; family Salmonidae; genus Salmo; species Salmo trutta. The sequence continues at coordinate 34,247,418 of NC_042991.1, forward strand.
GATATCCTCAGCTGTGATTGACACACAGTGAAATATATCTGTTCCCCTGCTGGGCTACAGACACCTGCGTCCCTCCATGATGCAGCAGCTGCTGAGACGTCTGGTGTTCGATGTTCCCCTGCTCACAGAATACTGCAAGATGCCACTCAGGGTGAGATATCTCTTCTTCTCCGTGTGATAGGAGGATTTACCGTAAGAACAGTTTTGTTGCTGACCGTTGCCTCAAAGGAAATGTCGCTGTCACGAGCTTCATCCTCTCCTAATAAGATGTGTTTATGAAATACGAATCATATCATTACCCTGGTTCACATCAGCACTGAGCTGCTATATCTATCATCAGGGCACCTGAGGGTTTGTCAATACTGGTCAACTGTTGTCTCCTTGTGTTTCTTCCAGCTGTTAACTGAACACTATGAGCAGAGCTGGAAGTACTACTGTCTTCCCTCGGGACTGGGGAGCTCCGGCATGGCCTCAGAGGAAGAACTGCTGCTCACCAAGAAACTCTTCTGGGGAATACTCGACTCCCTCTCAACAAAGGTACAGATGGACCGTACTGTTATGTGTAGTCTACAGACCCTTCGTTGTCCCTCAGGACTGCTTTAATAGGATGCTAATGAAGGCTTAAGGTGTTACGGTACATTACTTTACGCCCGACTGACTTGCATCTAGGTAGCATGAGTGTCTCTCTAGGTAACAGATTCCTGGTAGTATGAGTGTCTCTCTAGGTAACAGATTCCTGGTAGTCTGAGTGTCTCTCTACGTAACAGATTCCTGGTAGTCTGAGTGTCTCTCTAGGTAACAGATTCCTGGTAGTATGAGTGTCTCTCTAGGTAACAGATTCCTGGTAGTGTCAGTGTCTCTCTATGTAACAGATTCCTGGTAGTATGAGTGTCTCTCTAGGTAACAGATTCCTGGTAGTCTGAGTGTCTCTCTAGGTAACAGATTCCTGGTAGTATGAGTGTCTCTCTAGGTAACAGATTCCTGGTAGTATGAGTGTCTCTCTAGGTAACAGATTCCTGGTAGTATGAGTGTCTCTCTAGGTAACAGATTCCTGGTAGTATGAGTGTCTCTCTAGGTAACAGATTCCTGGTAGTATGAGTGTCTCTCTAGGTAACAGATTCCTGGTAGTGTCAGTGTCTCTCTATGTAACAGATCCCTGGTAGTATGAGTGTCTCTCTAGGTAACAGATTCCTGGTAGTCTGAGTGTCTCTCTAGGTAACAGATTCCTGGTAGTATGAGTGTCTCTCTAGGTAACAGATTCCTGGTAGTATGAGTGTCTCTCTAGGTAACAGATTCCTGGTAGTATGAGTGTCTCTCTAGGTAACAGATTCCTGGTAGTATGAGTGTCTCTCTAGGTAACAGATTCCTGGTAGTATGAGTGTCTCTCTAGGTAACAGATTCCTGGTAGTATGAGTGTCTCTCTATGTAACAGATTCCTGGTAGTATGAGTGTCTCTCTAGGTAACAGATTCCTGGTAGTATGAATGAGAGAGAGAATGTGAGAGAGAGAGAGAAAGAGAGAGAGAAACACAGTGGAAGAGGACTGTAAACGGAGCTGTAATGTTGCTGAAATATGAAATAGATGAATCATTTATCAGACTGTGACAGATCACTGCTATGTGGCTCTGCAGTGTTTTTCTGCTCTCTCTCTCTCTCTCTCTCTCTCTCTCTGCCCTTCTCTTCCTCATTCTGCTCCCCTCTCTCTCTGTCTCACTCTCTGTCCTCTTTTGACCCAACTGCCCCTGTCTAAGAGAGCAGCAGAGAGAGATAGAATGCGAGAAAGAGATAAAGTGACAGATAGTCTAGAAGACTTTCTAATATCTATTTATTACCTCACCCCTCTGTCTCCTCTCTGTTTATTACCTCACCCCTCTGTCTCCTCTGTCTGTTTATTACCTCACCCCTCTGTCTCCTCTGTCTCTTTATTACCTCACCCCTCTGTCTACCCTGTCTGTTTATTACCTCACCCCTCTGTCTCCTCTGTCTCTGTTTATTACCTCACCCCTCTGTCTCCCCTGTCTCTATTTATTACCTCACCCCTCTGTCTCCCCTGTCTCTATTTATTACCTCACCCCTCTGTCTCCCCTGTCTCTGTTTATTACCTCACCCCTCTGTCTCCTCTGTCTCTATTTATTACCTCACCCCTCTGTCTCCCCTGTCTCTATTTGTTACCTCACCCCTCTGTCTCCCCTGTCTCTATTTATTACCTCACCCCTCTGTCTCCCCTGTCTCTATTTGTTACCTCACCCCTCTGTCTCCCCTGTCTCTATTTATTACCTCACCCCTCTGTCTCCCCTGTCTCTATTTATTACCTCACCCCTCTGTCTCCCCTGTCTCTATTTATTACCTCACTCCTCTGTCTCCCCTGTCTCTATTTATTACCTCACCCCTCTGTCTCCCCTGTCTCTATTTATTACCTCACCCCTCTGTCTCCCCTGTCTCTATTTATTACCTCACCCCTCGGTCTCCCCTGTCTCTATTTATTACCTCACCCCTCTGTCTCCCCTGTCTCTATTTATTACCTCACCCCTCTGTCTCCCCTGTCTCTATTTATTACCTCACCCCTCTGACTCCCCTGTCTCTATTTGTTACCTCACCCCTCTGTCTCCCCTGTCTCATTTATTACCTCACCCCTCTGTCTCCCCTGTCTCTATTTGTTACCTCACTCCTCTGTCTCCCCTGTCTCTATTTGTTACCTCACCCCTCTGCCCCCCCCTGTCTTTGTTTGTCTCCCCTCTGTCTCTCCCTGTCTCTGTTTGTCTCCCCCTGTCTTTGTTTGTGACCCCTCTGTTTCCCCTGTCTCTGTTTGTCTCCCCTCTATTTCCCCTGTCTCTGTTTGTCACCCCTCTGTCTCCCTTGTCTCTGTGTGCTACCTCACCCCTTTGCCTCCCCCTGTCTTTGTTTGTGACTCCTCTGTCTCACCCTGTCTCTGTTTGTCTCCCCCTGTCTCTGTTTGTCTCCCCTCTGTCTCTCCCTGTCTATGTTTGTCTCCCCCTGTCTTTGTTTGTGACCCCTCTGTCTCCCCCTGTCTCTGTTTGTCTCCCCTCTGTCTCTGTATGCCTCCCCTCTGTTTCCCCTGTCTCTGTTTGTCTCCCCCTGTCTCTGTATGCCTCCCCTCTGTTTCCCCTGTCTCTGTTTGTCTCCCCCTGTCTTTGTTTGTGACCCCTCTGTCTCACCCTGTCTCTGTATGCCTCCCCTCTGTTTCCCCTGTCTCTGTTTGTCTCCCCCCATACAGAAGTTTGACTCTGACCTGTTCAAGACTGGCATGGCCTGTCTGTGTGCTACCGCTGGGGCGTTGCCACCTGACTATGTGGATGCCAGCCCTGGTGCGACCCTGGAGAAGCAGGCATCTGTGGATGCACACGGCAACTTCGACCCCAAACCCATCAACACTGCCAAGTAAGTGACCCAGGGAGAGAGAGAGAGAGACATTTAAAAGTTGTTATTGAACACAAATGACCAAAAGCAGGACATGAAGGTCAGAATCCCCAGAACACACATGCTCATTACGACATCATTTATGACTAAAAGATGGGAGCAGAGGGAGACTAGCCCTTACCTCACTAGATGTCTAGGCTGTATTGAAGTGAAGGACTAACAGTGGCGTCTGTCTACTCCTTCTTTCTTAGTATCTCCCTTCCAGAGAAACTGGACTACATCGCCAACAAGTTTGCAGAGCATTCCCACGTCAAGTGGTCCTCAGAGAAGGTACTGTAACCTCAAAAACTAGGTTCAGACGCTGTCTTTCCTGTATACGAGTTTAAATGTAAGGTATATACAGTTGAAGTCGGAGGTTTACATACAATTAGGTTGGAGTCATTAAAACTTGTTTTTCCAACCACTCCACAAATGTCTTGTTAAGAAACTATAGTTTTGGCAAGTCGGTTAGGACATCTACTTTGTGCATAACACAAGTCATTTTTCCAACAATTGTTTACAGACAGATTATTTCACTTATAATTCACTGCATCACAATTCCAGTTGGTCAGAAGTTTACATACACTAAGTTGACTGCCTTTAAACAGCTTGGAAAATTCCAGAAAATGATGTCATGGCTTTAGAAGCTTCTGATAGGCTAATTGACATCATTTGAGTCAATTGGAGGTGTACCTGTGAATGTATTTCAAGGCCTACCTTCAAACTCAGTGCCTCTTTGCTTGACACCATGGGAAAATCTAAATAAATCAGCCAAGACCTCAGAAATAAAATCTGGTTCATCTTTGGGAGCAATTTCCAAACGCCTGAAGGTACCACATTCATCTGTACAAACAATAGTACGCAAGTATAAACACCATGGGACCAGGCAGCCATCATACCGCTCAGGAACTTTGGTGCGAAAAGTTCAAATCAATCCCAGAACAACAGCAAAGAACCTTGTGAAGATGCTGGAGGAAACAGGTACAAAAGTATCTATATCCACAGTAAAACGAGTCCTATATCGACATAACCTGAAAGGCCGCTCAGCAAGGAAGAAGCCACTGCTCCAAAACCACCATAAAAAAAGCCAGACTACGGTTTGGAACTGCACATGGGGACAAAGATTGTACTTTTTGGAGAAATGTCCTCTGGTCTGATGAAACAAAAATAGAACTGTTTGGCCATAATGACCATCATTATGTTTGGAGGAAAAAGGGGGAGGCTTGCAAGCCGAAGAACACCATCTCAACCGTGAAGCACGGGGGTGGCAGCATCATGTTGTGGGGGTGCTTTGCTGCAGGAGGGACTGGTGCACTTCACAAAATAGATGGTATCATGAGGCAGGAAAATTATGTGGATATATTGAAGCAACATCTCAAGACATCAGTCAGGAAGTTAAAGCTTGGTCGCAAATGGGTCTTCCAAATGGACAATGACCCCAAGCATACTTCCAAAGTTGTGGCAAAATGCTTAAGGACAACAAAGTCAAGGTATTGGAGTGGCCATCACAAAGCCCTGACCTCAATCCCATAGAACATTTGTGGGCAGAACTGAAAAAGTGTGTGTGAGCATGGAGGCCTACAAACCTGACTCAGTTACACCAGCTCTGTCAGGAGGAATGGGCCAAAATTCACCCAACTTATTGTGGGAAGCTTGTGGAAGGCTACACGAAACGTTTGACCCAAGTTATTCAATTTAAAGGCAATGCTACCAAATATTAATACTTGTACAATATGAATCCTTGTAATACTTGTAAAATACTATGTAAACTTCTGACCCATTGGGAATGTGATGAAAGAAATAAAAGCTGAAATAAATAATTCTCTCTACTATTATTCTGACATTTCACATTCTTAAAATAAAGTGGTGATCCTAACTGACCTAAGACAGAGAATTTTTACTAGGATTAAATGTCAGGAATTGTGACAATTGAGTTTAAACGTATTTGGCCAAGGTGTATGTAAACTTCCCACTTCAACTGTACATGGCCTTAGTCCTGGCTGACCATGGCCGAATTCCTGGCCTAACATGGCCTAACTCCTGGCCGAACACAGCCTAATTCCTGGCCGAACACAGCCTAATTCCTAGCCGAACATGGCCTAATTCCTGGCCTAATATGGCCCAAGTCCTGGCCTAACATGACCTAACTCCTGGCCTAATATGGCCCAAGTCCTGGCCTAACATGACCTAACTCCTGGCCTAATATGGCCCAAGTCCTGGCCTAACATGGCCTAACTCCTGGACTAACATGACCTAAGTCCTGGCCTAACATGGCCTAACTCCTGGACTAACATGGCCTAATTCTTGATTTCCAGGTGACAGCGGGTTGGAAAATGGGAGAGAGTGTGGATGACAAGGCTAAAACTCACCCACTGCTGAAGCCCTATAAATCGCTCAGTGAGAAGGTACTGTTGATACTATAACTAATCTGTCACTCAGTGAGAAGGTACTGTTGATACTATAACACTAATCTTTCACTCAGTGAGAAGGTACTGTTGATACTATAACTAACCTGTCACTCAGTGAGAAGGTACTGTTGATACTATAACTAATCTGTCACTCAGTGAGAAGGTACTGTTGATACTATAACACTAACCTGTCACTCAGTGAGAAGGTACTGTTGATACTATAACACTAATCTGTCACTCAGTGAGAAGGTACTGTTGATACTATAACACTAATCTGTCACTCAGTGAGAAGGTACTGTTGATACTATAACACTAACCTGTCACTCAGTGAAAAGGTACTGTTGATACTATAACTAACCTGTCACTCAGTGAGAAGGTACAGTTGATAATATAACACTAACCTGTCACTCAGTGAAAAGGTACTGTTGATACTATAACTAACCTGTCACTCAGTGAGAAGGTACTGTTGATAATATAACACTAACATCGGAATCCAGAGCCACATTTATTTGCGCTAGCTAGCTAACGATTTGTCACATGAGATTAGTGTATTAATTGTGACAGAAATAATTGAAAGGGTAATTTACACAGTGTGTGTGCCTGTGTCCTCCCTGTGTAGGAGAGGGAGACGTACCGCTGGCCAGTGAAGGAGTCTCTAAAGAGCATGCTGGCTATGGGTTGGAACATGGAGAGGACCAAAGAGGGAGAGGCCATGTTCATCGAGAAACAAAGCAAGATCTCCGAGTCCACTCAGGTAGCGTGTGTGTGTTTTCATGTTTTGGAATGGCTAACGTCACCCACGTCGATACACCAGACCACCCATTTCTGTAGTTATTTATTCTTTGTATTATCTTTTAATGTTGACAGGACAACGATAACGAATTCATCCCGGAACCACCATTGGATCTGAACAATATTACTCTATCCAGAGAGTTGCAGGTTGTTGCCATGGAACAATTGCTATGTTGTTATGTTATTGTTAATGAACGATGTCCTCCAGAATGTTTTACCCTCTATCAAATCCTGATACTATATAATGTAATATGACATCATATCTGATGTCATGTTACTAAGCAGGTGCAGTGTGCTGTGGGGCATGGTTTTTGCTCTGTACTGTGCATCAGACATGGGTTCACATGCTATTGGAATTTGTTGTGCTTTGTTTAAGGTTACCTTTTTCAATCGGACAAATAGCATAGTCCCAAAAAGTACAAACCCCACCCCGCCTGCCACTCTAAGGAAGAGTATTTGAAAGATTTGAAATAGTGTTGGAATCCAGGTCTGTTGTACATCATAACACATTCAAGTGATTGTTCTCCATGTCTATGTGTGTGTGTTCCCCCTGTAGGGGATGGTGGAGGTCGTAGCAGAGAACTACCACAACATCTGGGCCAAGAAGAAGAAGACTGAGCTGAACAGTAAAGGTATGTAGTCCAGTCACAGGGCCAGTCATCCCTTGTAATCACCCAATGAGATACATGGTGTGTTTGTAAATTAACTCTGGAGTGCCAGAGTGAATTTGTACGTTTGTAAATTCTGAGCATTTCGCTCTCTCTTGGGAGCGTTCAGATCGCACACTGGACGCTCTGGCCGAGGAGTATGGACACCTCACTCTGACCATTTTACTCTCCCTAGCAGAAATGGTTAGGCTGTTTTCATGTTAAAACAGAGCGTTAGTGACTGTAGCTGTGCTGCTGGTAACAACTGAATTGCGTTTTTTTCCCCTGACGTTTACTGACACTGGTCATATTCAATGGGTATTGCGCAGCCGTAAATTCCTCAGGTATTCTGCTCTCTGGCACAGACGAGAAATCAGAGTAGATGGCCAGAGTGACTTTACAAACACACCCACAGTAACCACCCAGGAATACAGCATGCAAAGTGTACGTTCAAGCGTGTGTAAGACTTGACTGTACGTTTGTGAACGTGTTGCCACTGTTTGATGTGTGTTGTCTGCCTCAGGAGGAGGGAGCCACCCGTTGCTGGTGCCCTATGACACCCTGACAGCCAAGGAGAAGTACAGAGACAGAGAGAAGGCCCATGATCTCTTTAAGTTCCTGCAGATCAATGGATATATCGTCACCAGGTCAGAGACTCCCCCTAACTACCTCACCTGTTCACTGCACCTGTCTGTTACCACCGAGGATGGATTGATTGATTAACTGATTGCTTGCAATCTGCCAATTACAGTTTCTTACATTCTGTCAAAGTCACGTTCAGTTGGCAACTGAATGTCTTGAAATGGAAGAGATACCACCTGAACTTTTATCCTGACGACTCACACTAAGTTCTTCAGCTGCTCTGTCGTTAGCTACATACTTCAGTCTGAGACTGCCAGCATTGAAGTGGTTTGTGGTGACGAGGGGCACGAGGAGTGTTGAACAAAACAAAACTCGTCAGAGATTGGATCGTCTCTAACCAATCAGAGTATCAAAAAAACACTAATCAGCAGACTAAAACACTAATCAGCTGACTGAAACACTAATCAGCAGATTAAAACACTAATCAGCAGACTAAAACACTAATCAGCAGACTAAAACACTAATCAGCAGACTAAAACACTAATCAGCAGACTAAAACTGTTAGGACAGACGCTTGGAGACGAGAAGCAAGTACAGGGAGTGAACATTTTAGTTAATAAACAGACATGAAACAGGACAGCGTTTGGACACAAATTACATTAATGCTGACACGCGGATGAAACAGAGGAACAGACAGATGTAGGATATATCAAAACGTGAAGGAGTCCAAGTGAGTCTAATGAGCGCTGGTGACAGGTGTGCGTAATGATGGGCAGCCTGGTGCCCTCAAGCACGCATCAGCGCTCATTGGACTCACCTGGACTCCTTCACGTTTTGAGGGGGAGTGGGAGCAGGCATAACAGTACCCGGCCGAGACAAGGGCGATGGACAAGCCGGCTGAGGCGTAGAAGGCAGACGAGCCGGCTGAGGCGTGGGAGCCAGACGATCCCGCTGAGGCGTGGGAGCCAGACGATCCCGCTGAGGCGTGGGAGCCAGACGATCCCGCTGAGGCGTGGGAGCCAGACGATCCCGCTGAGGCGTGGGAGCCAGACGATCCCGCTGAGGCGTGGGAGCCAGGCGATCCCGCTGAGGCGTGGGAGCCTGACGATCCCGCTGAGGCGTGGGAGCCTGACGATCCCGCTGAGGCGTGGGAGCCTGACGATCCCGCTGAGGCGTGGGAGCCTGACGATCCCGCTGAGGTGTGGGAGCCTGACAATCCTGCTGAGGCGTGACATGGGGTGGGAGCCTGCCGAGCCAACCGAGGCAAGGAAACCTCTCGAGCCAGCTAAGGTGTGGAAGACCGACGAGCCAGCTGAGGCACCAGCTGGTCCCATCGGGGGTGCCTCTCTAACAAAACAAAAAAAAAACTCCCTGATCCTTCCAACATGGGTGTCAGCATTCAGACGCTTGGAGATGAGAAGCAATTATAGGGAGTTAACATTTAATTAATAAACAGACATGAAACTGGACAGGGAAAACAAAAACAACATTCATGCTGACACGGGGCTGAAAAAGAGGAACAGACAGATATAGGGAAGGCAATCAAAATGTGAAAGAGTCCAGGTGAATCCAATGAACGCTGATGCGCGTAATGATGGTGACAGGTGTGCGTAATGATGGGTGCACTGGTGCACTCGAGCGCCAGAGAGGGGGAGCGGGAGCAGGCGTGACTAAAACAGTAATCAGCAGACTAAAACAGGCTTTCATGACACTTTATAGGGGACATTTGTTTGCAGCAGTTTATATATATATATAAACTGCTGCAAACAAATGTCCCCTTTGGGGATCAATAAAGTACTATTGTTTGTTATTGATGTTCTGCAGAGACCTGAAGGACATGGAGCCGGACTCGTCGTCCATGGAGAAGAGGTTTGCCTACACGTTCCTCAAGAGGATTCTGAAGTATGTGGACTCAGCTCAGGAGTTCATTGCTCACCTGGGTGAGTCCACTCAGACATTGAATTAATTCATGTGCTTTGAAATGTGGAATTGACAATTAATGTAAATGTAATTTAGTCAAGTCAGTGTCTAGTTTATGTTTTATACATATTTGAACGTGTTTTTTTTTTCTTCCCAGAGGCCATGGCCACCAGTGGAAAGACAGACAAATCACCTCACGATCAGGAAATCAAATTCTTTGCCAAGGTATGGATGTAAAGTCTTTCAACAATAGACAGGAAATGAATTGTAGACATTGTGGAATAGGCTTTCTAAGCTCTGCCTTGATCCACCCCTTCTCCTGACCCAACCTGCCCTATAGGTGCTGCTACCTCTCATAGACATGTACTTTAAGAACCATGGCATGTACTTCCTGTCCTCGCCCAGTAAGAACCTGAGCAGCAGTGGCTACGCCTCTAACAAAGAGAAGGAGATGATCACCAGGTAAGGTACCTGTAAGTGGGACTGGACACACTGGTGAATGACAATGTTGCCAGTCTGAAATCAACACAGAATCCCCAGCCAAAGTCTTCTAATGTGGGTTTGTCTAGTCAGAGACCTTTAGACCTGTGAGGATCAGATAGAGGTGTAAGCAATATGGAGGAAAGTTCACCTAGCCTGGTGTCTAGGGAAGGTAGTTACGGGTTGATGTCAGACTGGGTACTACAATAAACATGAACAACTTGTGAGCTATTTTCTTGTTTTGCTGCTTGGTTCTTCTCTCCTTTCTTTCTCTGGTTGTTTCATTCCCTTTGCTCTCCTATATTTTCCAGCCTTTTCTGTAAGATGGCAGCTCTTGTCAGACACAGGATTTCACTCTTTGGTAAGGACCACCTCGGTCATTGCCTTTACCTGTCTGTCAATGTCTTTACCTGTTTGCCAGGCATTTACCAGTCTGTCAATGTCTTTACCTGTTTGCCAGGCCTTTACCAGTCTGTCAATGTCTTTACCTGTTTGCCAGGCATTTACCAGTCTGTCAATGTCTTTACCTGTTTGCCAGGCCTTTACCAGTCTGTCAATGTCTTTACCTGTTTGCCAGGCATTTACCTGTCTGTCAATGTCTTTACCTCTGTGCCAGGCCTTTACCAGTCTGTCAATGTCTTTACCTCTGTGCCAGGTCTTTACCAGTCTGTCAATGTCTTTACCACTCTGCCAGGCCTTTACCACTCTACCAGGCCTTTACCACTCTGCCAGGCCTTGAGCAGTGTGCCAGTTCTTCAGCAGTGTGCCAGGCCTTCAGCAGTGTGCCACAGTGCTCTGATTTATACTCGGTCAGCACTGCTTGTACTCTTTGCTCAGTGATTTCCATATCAATGACAATGTGTTCTCTTAGGGAGCGACTCGGCTATTATGGTGAGCTGTCTACACATCCTGGCTCATTCCCTGGACACAAGGTAAGAGCCTTTTATAGAGCCTGTAGAACAAACCTCTGTCTTCTCTTAAAGGTCCAATGCAGCTGTTTTTTCATCTCAATATCAAATCATTTCTGGGTACAAATGAAGCACCTTACTGTGATTGTTTTCAGTTAAAATGGTCAAAAAGAACCAAAAATAGGTTCTTAGGGAAGAGCAATTTCTCAAGCAAGAATTTAGCTAGGACTATCTAGAAGTTATCTGAGTGGGGAGGGGAACACCGACGACTAGCTGTTATTGGCAGAGAGGTTTGGTACTCTCTTGTTTTTATTGGTCTATTAACTAATTTAATGCCTGGTGATGTCATCATGGTAGGCCAAAACTCCATCCCACCAAAACAGGCTGAAATTTTCAACCAGCTCTTACCCTAAAGGGGAATTATCATAATTTTCACAATTTCATAGTATTATTCCAACATCATAGTGTGGAAATATATATAAAACACTGATTGAAACCTCATCTCCCTGCAACTTGATGTTCTGGTGCCTCTCGGGCAGTTCAAAATGTTGACTAAGGACCTCTTTGCTGAGGAATGTGATGGTTTTTCTTGAATGGCTTATAAATGTTGTAGTGTTGGTTACAATTCTCCAGCCCCATCCCTTCGTTGTTTATCTAAACAGGGGCAGGGAGCATGCTTTGTTATTGTATCTATTTCTGATTGGCCCTTTAAATGAAATAAAATAAATAGTAAAGGGTAAGAGAATGCTTACGACGTTAATGTAAATAAAGACTTTAGCCATTTCTCTTCATCATTATTCTGGATATAAGAAGTGCACACTTTGCACTCATATAAACACTGGTGTTGCTTTGGTATCCATGTAAATCCATCCATGCATGGCTGCTGTAGGAATCCATTAATACAATGGCTCCCCTGTGTGAGGACAATATCTTATGAAGGTCATTACTGACCAAAAGCTTAGCCATTAAATACTGAAACAGATTTAGGTACAGAGGCTCCTTTTTCATTATAGCAGAATCTGTTACACCTCTCCTTCTGTTCTGTCGTTCTTATACCTCTCCTTCTGTTCTGTCGTTCTTACACCTCTCCTTCTGTTCTGTCGTTCTTATACCTCTCCTTCTGTTCTGTCGTTCTTATACCTCTCCTTCTGTTCTGTCGTTCTTATACCTCTCCATCTGTTCTGTCGTTCTTAAACCTCTCAATCTGTTCTGTCGTTCTTACACCTCTCCTTCTGTTCTGTCGTTCTTATACCTCTCCTTCTGTTCTGTCGTTCTTATACCTCTCCTTCTGTTCTGTCGTTCTTATACCTCTCCATCTGTTCTGTCGTTCTTATACCTCTCCATCTGTTCTGTCGTTCTTAAACCTCTCAATCTGTTCTGTCGTTCTGTCGTTCTGTCGTTCTTAAACCTCTCAATCTGTTCTGTCGTTCTGTCGTTCTTACACCTCTCCTCTGTTCTGTCGTTCTTATACCTCTCCATCTGTTCTGTCGTTCTGTCGTTCTGTCGTTCTTAAACCTCTCAATCTGTTCTGTCGTTCTGTCGTTCTGTCGTTCTTACACCTCTCCTCTGTTCTGTCGTTCTTATACCTCTCCTTCTGTTCTGTCGTTCTTATACCTCTCCTTCTGTTCTGTCGTTCTTATACCTCTCCTTCTGTTCTGTCGTTCTTATACCTCTCCTTCCGTTCTGTCGTTCTTATACCTCTCCATCTGTTCTGTCGTTCTTATACCTCTCCTTCTGTTCTGTCGTTCTTACACCTCTCCTTCTGTTCTGTCGTTCTTATACCTCTCCATCTGTTCTGTCGTTCTTATACCTCTCCATCTGTTCTGTCGTTCTTAAACCTCTCAATCTGTTCTGTCGTTCTTACACCTCTCCTTCTGTTCTGTCGTTCTTATACCTCTCCATCTGTTCTGTCGTTCTTATACCTCTCCTTCTGTTCTGTCGTTCTTACACCTCTCCATCTGTTCTGTCGTTCTTATACCTCTCCTTCTGTTCTGTCGTTCTGTCGTTCTGTCGTTCTTACACCTCTCCATCTGTTCTGTCGTTCTTATACCTCTCCATCTGTTCTGTCGTTCTTATACCTCTCCTTCTGTTCTGTCGTTCTGTCGTTCTGTCGTTCTTACACCTCTCCTTCTGTTCTGTCGTTCTGTCGTTCTTAAACCTCTCCATCTGTTCTGTCGTTCTTAAACCTCTCCATCTGTTCTGTCGTTCTTATACCTCTCCTTCTGTTCTGTCGTTCCTATACCTCTCCTTCTGTTCTGTCGTTCTTATACCTCTCCATCTGTTCTGTCGTTCTTACACCTCTCCATCTGTTCTGTCATTCTTATACCTCTCCTTCTGTTCTGTCATTCTTACACCTCTCCTTCTGTTCTGTCGTTCTTATACCTCTCCTTCTGTTCTGTCGTTCTTATACCTCTCCTTCTGTTCTGTCGTTCTTATACCTCTCCTTCTGTTCTGTCGTTCTTATACCTCTCCATCTGTTCTGTCGTTCTTATACCTCTCCTTCTGTTCTGTCGTTCTTATACCTCTCCTTCTGTTCTGTCGTTCTTATACCTCTCCTTCTGTTCTGTCGTTCTTATACCTCTCCTTCTGTTCTCTTCCTCCCCTCCCAGGACAGTGATGAAGTCAGGCTCAGAGATGGTGAAGGCTGGGGTCAGGACATTATTTGAGAACGCAGCGGAGGACCTAGAGAAGACCCTGGAGATGCTGAAGCTGGGGAAGTTCAGCCAGTCCCGGAGCCAGATGAAGGGCTTGACCCAGAACATCACCTACGCCACCACCGCTCTGCTGCCCATCCTCACAGCTCTGTTCGAACACGTCACCATGCACAACTTTGGAGTCTACCTGCTGGGTGAGTTGATGTTATTTTAATTCATTTACACTGGTAGCATCATGTGCTTGTCCACTAGTGCAATGGTTTTCAAACGTCTTCTCTGGGAGCCCCAGCTGTTCCGTGTATTTCAACTATTCCAGAGCAAGCACAACTGATTCAACTTGTCAACTCATTATCGAGCCCTTGATTAATTGATTCAGGTCGGCTAATTCAGGGCTACAACAAAAATGGTGAAACATCTGGGGCTCCCCGAGGACAGGTTTGAAAACTCCCCTGCCCTTATGCATCACAGGATCACTCAGTGGCAGTCAGATTGAGCAGGATGCCCATCGTGGTCTGTAAATCTGAGCTGTGTGTGTTGTATTTTCCAGTGGATGATGTCCAGCTGTCGTGCTATCGCATCGTGACCTGTCTCTACTCACTGGGCACGGGGAAACACATCTTCATAGAGAGGTATGAGGCCTCATCTCATCAGCTACTGCAGGATAGAGGATGACGGTGATCAAATCTCTCTGGATTATTGGAGGAGAAAAACTCCATCCAACACAGACTGGAAAAATCACAATGTCTGTAATCTTTTATGTATTCTATGTTACGTTTGAGTGGGGAAAAAAAGTGGGGGAAAAAGTGGGGGAAAAAATGGACTGAAAGCTGAAACGCGTTGGTTCTACTTTTAGCAAAAAATAAATTCCATTGTCCTCTGTGTTGCTGAATCTCCTCTGTCCTTCAGAGGGCTGACTCAGCAATGTACACATCTACTGTAAATGTGAATGGACGGTGTGTGTGTGTGTAATAATGTATTTTGGTGTGTAATTGTGTGTGTGTGTGTGTGTGTGTTAATGTCTGTGTGTGTGTGTGTGTTAATGTCTGTGTGTGTGTTAATGTGTATGTGTGTTAATGTCTCTGTGTATGTGTTAATGTCTCTGTGTGTATTAATGTCTCTGTATGTATTAATGTCTCTGTGTATGTGTGTTAATGTCTCTGTGTGTATTAATGTCTCTGTGTGTATTAATGTCTCTGTGTGTGTTAATGTCTCTGTGTGTATTAATGTCTCTGTGTGTGTTAATGTCTCTGTGTGTATTAATGTCTCTGTGTGTATTAATGTCTCTGTGTGTATTAATGTCTCTGTGTGTATTAATGTCTCTATGTGTGTGTTAATGTCTCTGTGTGTGTTAATGTCTCTGTGTGTGTTAATGTCTCTGTGTGTATTAATGTCTCTGTGTGTGTTAATGTCTCTGTGTGTGTATTAATGTCTCTATGTGTGTGTGTGTTAATGTCTCTGTGTGTGTTAATGTCTCTGTGTGTTTTAATGTCTCTGTGTGTGTATTAATGTCTCTGTGTGTATTAATATCTCTATGTGTGTGTGTGTTAATGTCTCTGTGTGTGTTTAATGTCTCTGTGTGTGTTAATGTCTCTGTGTGTGTTAATGTCTCTGTGTGTTTTAATGTCTCTGTGTGTGTATTAATGTCTCTGTGTGTGTATTAATGTCTCTGTGTGTGTGTGTTAATGTCTCTGTGTATATTAATGTCTCTGTGTGTATTAATGTCTCTGTGTGTATTAATGTCTCTGTGTGTATTAATGTCTCTGTGTATATTAATGTCTCTGTGTGTATTAATGTCTCTGTGTGTATTAATGTCTCTGTGTGTGTTAATGTCTCTGTGTGTATTAATGTCTCTGTGTGTATTAATGTCTCTGTGTGTGTTAATGTCTCTGTGTGTGTTAATGTCTCTGTGTGTATTAATGTCTCTGTGTATTAATGTCTCTGTGTATTAATGTCTCTGTGTATATTAATGTCTCTGTGTGTATTAATGTCTCTGCGTGTGTTAATATCTCTGTGTGTATTAATGTCTCTGTGTGTATTAATGTCTCTGCGTGTGTTAATATCTCTGTATGTATTAATGTCTCTGTGTGTATTAATGTCTCTGTGTGTGTGTGTGTTAATGTCTCTGTGTATATTAATGTCTCTGTGTGTATTAATGTCTCTGTGTGTATTAATGTCTCTGTGTGTATTAATGTCTCTGTGTATATTAATGTCTCTGTGTGTATTAATGTCTCTGTGTGTATTAATGTCTCTGTGTGTGTTAATGTCTCTGTGTGTATTAATGTCTCTGTGTGTATTAATGTCTCTGTGTGTGTTAATGTCTCTGTGTGTATTAATGTCTCTGCGTATTAATGTCTCTGTGTATTAATGTCTCTGTGTGTATTAATGTCTCTGTGTGTGTTAATGTCTCTGTGTGTTTTAATGTCTCTGTGTGTGTATTAATGTCTCTGTGTGTGTATTAATGTCTCTGTGTGTGTGTGTGTTAATGTCTCTGTGTATATTAATGTCTCTGTGTGTATTAATGTCTCTGTGTGTATTAATGTCTCTGTGTGTATTAATGTCTCTGTGTATATTAATGTCTCTGTGTGTATTAATGTCTCTGTGTGTATTAATGTCTCTGTGTGTGTTAATGTCTCTGTGTGTATTAATGTCTCTGTGTGTATTAATGTCTCTGTGTGTGTTAATGTCTCTGTGTGTGTTAATGTCTCTGTGTGTATTAATGTCTCTGTGTATTAATGTCTCTGTGTATTAATGTCTCTGTGTATATTAATGTCTCTGTGTGTATTAATGTCTCTGCGTGTGTTAATATCTCTGTGTGTATTAATGTCTCTGTGTGTATTAATGTCTCTGCGTGTGTTAATATCTCTGTATGTATTAATGTCTCTGTGTGTATTAATGTCTCTGTGTGTGTGTGTGTTAATGTCTCTGTGTATATTAATGTCTCTGTGTGTATTAATGTCTCTGTGTGTATTAATGTCTCTGTGTGTATTAATGTCTCTGTGTGTATTAATGTCTCTGTGTGTGTTAATGTCTCTGTGTGTATTAATGTCTCTGTGTGTATTAATGTCTCTGTGTGTGTTAATGTCTCTGTGTGTGTTAATGTCTCTGTGTGTATTAATGTCTCTGCGTATTAATGTCTCTGTGTATTAATGTCTCTGTGTGTATTAATGTCTCTGTGTGTATTAATATCTCTGTATGTTCCCTCCAGGCACCTACCAGCCCTAGGAGAGTGTCTGGCCACCCTGGTAGGAGCCATGCCTGTAGCTTTCCTGGAGCCTGATCTCAACGCTCACAACCCCCTGTCTGTCTTCAACACCAAGACACCGCGAGAGAGGGCCAGTAAGTCACTACTCTGCAGTCACAATACTATCAGGACCAATCTATCAGGATAACAACCCAGATCCCCTTGCATTGACCTCCACTACATCCTTAGTTCTACTGTAAGGGCCGTTGTCCTGGACACAGGGCCGTTGTCCTGGACACAGGGCCGTTGTCCTGGACACAGGGCCGTTGTCCTGGACACAGGGCCGTTGTCCTGGAACATGCATTTTAGTCCAGGACCAGTTTTAATCAACGTCTGGGAAACCAGTCCTATGTACTGTATATTAACGGTGCATGATGGTGATCCAGGCTGTATCACATCTGGCTGTGATTGGGAGTCCCATATGATGGCGCACAATTGGCCCAGCGTCGTCCGGTTTTGGCCGGTGTAGGCCGTCTTTGTAAATAAGAATTTATTCTTAACTGACTTGCCCAGTTAAATAAAGATACAAAAATGAAAAAAATGACTAACTCTGTGCCGTTCTCTGTACAGTCTTGAGTATGCCTGACTCTGTGGAGGAGATGTGTCCAGAGATGCCTCGTCTGGATCGCCTGCTGAAGGACATCAACGACATCTCAGAGTCTGGAGCTCGCTACACAGAGATGCCACAGGTCAGTGGGGCTTGGACTGCAATTAGCATGCTGTTATCGCTATATCTGTGATTGCTATATCTGTATTCGCTATATCTGTGATTGCTATATCTGTTATCACTATATCTGTTATCACTATATCTGTTATCACTATATCTGTTATCTCTGTATCTGTTATCGCTATATCTGTGATTGCTATATCTGTGATTGCTATATCTGTTATCACTATATCTGTATTCGCTATATCTGTTATCACTATATCTGTTATCACTATATCTGTTATCACTGTATGTTTTACCATGAAGCTGGATGTTCCTCCTTTGTAACCAGCAGCACTGTTTCATGCAGATCTCAGCTTTAAGGAGAGTGGAAGTTTTGGATTGAAACATAATCAAGACAAAGGAAATAATTAGGATAGAGTAGTGGTGGGAAAATTATTTTGTTTGGGGGGGGACCCTCTGCACCCCCCCTCCCCCAACACAATTATTTTTCAATTTTCAATTTTTTTTAAGGAACTCAGTCCAGCTTTAAACTTACTCTTGAAAGTTGTAATAGTAGAATGTACAAGGTCCAATTTCTAAATTAGGTATTGCATCATCAGTTCCTCTTGTCATGTCAGTCATTACATACCTTGGACAGCTATTTATAACTTGTCAGAAATGTCCAGATCAACTAGCCCATGTCAGCTAACGTTTTTTTTAGCTAGGTTTTTTTAGCCCATGCATTTCGTAGTAATGTTCAAGTCACTGAAATATCACATGAATACACATTAGACATGGCAAAATGTATAGAATTGCAAGAAAATTAGCTTTAAAACGGCAACATTTACTCTCCCCTGTGACAAAATGTATAGAATTGCAGGAAATAAGCTTTAAACCTGCAAAATGTTCTCTTTACCAACAAGAGAGGGTTTGTGTCAGTTTGTGTCATGAACACTGCTTGTCCCCATATAAATATTTGTTGTGCGAGAGAAGGGGGGGGATCTAGGATGTTCCCCAATGCTGGATTGAAAATGTTTGGGAACCCCTCGGCTAGAGCCTTGATCAGCTGCAACATCTTGACTAACGAAACCTCTGGCGTGACGGCATTCATTTTGAGAATACTGTGATTATCGTGGTATAACTTAATATCACAATGATCGTGATATAGTTGATTACCCCGATAATCGTAATATTGTGGTTATTACTTTAATATGGCGTCGTCCCATCCCCATTCCCTCCAGGTGATTGAGGTGATCCTACCCATGTTGTGTAACTACTTGTCCTATTGGTGGGAGAGAGGAACAGAGAACTCTGCTCCACACACAGCCTGCTGCACCACCGTGTGCTCCCACCACCTCAGCATCATCCTGGGGAACATCCTCAAGATCCTCAACAACAACCTGGGCATCGACGACGCTCCCTGGATGAAGAGGATCGCAGGTGGGATACTGGGTTATTATTACCTCAGGGCTAACGTTTTAACAGAGGAGGTTTGGTGAACCACACTCGTGTGTTGAGGAACTTTGCCTTAATACCTGAAGACTTGTGTTAGCTCCCTGAGTCAATGTCTAGGCTTTAGCTCAGCGGGCTAATACAGTCTCATGGCACACAGGATACCCAAGTTTGAAGCTAGCAGGAGTTTGAACCTAGTTGGCCAAGTGTGGTGGGCAATATGATGAGTGGTAAATACTAAATGCTGTGTAGCATTGCCAGCCACACTCATTTTATGAAAGGATAATTACACTTTTTGGAGGTCTCGTGTAACAAGTCCTCAGTGAGACGAAAATCCGATTTGGTTTCTCCTGTGTCGTTGCAGTCTACTCTCAGCCAATCATCTGCAAGGCTGCAGCGGACCTACTGAGGAGTCACTTCCTGCCCACTTTAGAGAAACTCAGGAAGAAGACAGTGAAGGTGAGATGAGAGGAATTTAAACATATTCTTTGAACTGCTGTCCGTTTGTTCATTTTACATTTTCTATGGATCATTCACAAGGATCAAGCACACAACTGACTTGAATCCCAAATCTGTTTGTAAACATAAAGGTTTTATAACTTATTACTGTGTTATAACTGTTATTACTATGTTATAAAGGTGTTATAACTGTTATTATTATGTTATAAATGTGTTATTACTATGTTCTAACCCCAGGTGGTGGCAGAGGAGGAGCTGCTGAAGGCTGACATTAAAGGAGACACTCAGGAAGCTGAGCTTCTCGTCCTGGATGAGTTTGCTGTCCTCTGTAGAGACCTGTACGCCTTCTACCCAATGCTCATCCGCTACGTGGACAACAACAGGTAGTATAACCCAGCCAGTCTTTCCAACACACACATCTGTTGTTTAGGTTCTGGGAAATCTGCAGGCCTTGTCTAAATGTTGACTGAATTAATTTAGGATAGAACCATATACTTTTATGGAATTATTTACTTCAGGAGATCATAGTGAGATTAGATGGTTCAAATCTTTCTTATTTGGGATTGGTACCTGCAGATTTCTCCAATGTTTATCCTGTTATCTAGGCTACATAACACAACAGATGGTTATAGCTATGGGTGTTCATCTCATCTTTTTGACCATTTCTCATGAAAACGTCTGTCAAACTCCCACCAGATCCAGATGGTTGAAGAGGCCTGATGCTCAGTCCAACGAGCTCTTCACTATGGTGGCTGAGATCTTCATTCTCTGGTGTAAATCACACGTAAGACTTTTCGCTTTAGAATACTACAGATGTTAGTTCATTTTAGGTTATTTTCAAGTTCTGTTTGAAGATTTAAAAATCTTCTTGTTTGTTTCCTTCTTTACCATCTGACCCGTCGACAGAACTTCAAAAGGGAAGAGCAGAACTTTGTGGTTCAGAATGAAATCAACAACCTGTCTTTCCTGACTGGAGAAAGTAAAACCAAGATGTCCAAGGTAAGGATGGCGCAGGAGTTCGTTTAGCCAGTAGTGAGTAAAGAAAGGCATGCATAGTAGCTCTCTCCCTGTGGTTTTCTAGAAATCCTCGTTGGATGATTCTGTATATTCCTGCTTATTGCCTCATGACTCTGGAAAACCTGATCATTTTGGAAAAGTTACCAGAGTTTTCTCTTTCTCTCCCTGTCTCTTGCTCTCCCTGTGTCTCTCCCTGTCTGTCTCTCCCTGTCTGTCTCTCCCGCATCTGTCTCTCTCTCCCGCATCTGTCTCTCCCTGTCTCTCTCTCTCCCTGTCTCTCTCTCTCCCTGTCTCTTTCTGTCTCTCTCTGTCTGTCTGTCTGTCTGTCTGTCTGTCTGTCTGTTTGTCTCTCTCTCTCCCTGTCTGTCTCGCTCTGTCCCTCTGTCTCCCCATCTGTCTCTCTCTCTCCCTGTCTCTCTCTCCCTGTCTGTCTGTTTGTCTCTCGCTCTCTCTCCCTCTCTGTCTCTCTCTCTCCCTGTCTCTCTCTCTCCCCCTGTATGTCTCTGTCTCTCTCTCTCTCCCCCTGTATGTCTCTGTCCCTCTCTCTCCCTGCCCCTCTCTCCCTGTCTCTCTCTCTCTGTCTGTCTGTCTGTCTGTCTGTCTGTCTGTCTGTCGCTCTCTCTCCCTGTCGCTCTCTCTCCCTGTCTCTCTCTCTCCCTGTCTCTCTCGCTGTCTGTCTCGCTCTCTCTCCCTGTCTCTCTCTCTCCCTGTCTCTCTCGCTGTCTGTCTCGCTCTCTCTCCCTGTCTCTCTCTCTCTCCCTGTGTCTCTCTCTCTCTCTCCCCCTGTATATCTCTGTCTCTCTCTCTCCCTACCCCTACCCCTCTCTCTCTTTCCCTGTCTGTCTCTCTCTCTCCCTGTCTGTCTCTCTCTCTCCCTGTCTCTCTCTCTCTCTCTCTCCCTGTCTCTCTCTCTCTCTCCCTGTCTCTCTCTCTCTTCCTGTCTGTCTCTCCACAGTCAGGTGGTGACCAGGATAGGAAGCACAAGAAGCGGCGTGGAGAGTTATACTCTGTCCAGACCTCTCTGATCGTAGCCGCACTGAAGAAGATGCTGCCCATCGGACTCAACATGTGCACCCCAGGAGACCAGGAGCTCATCTCATTGGCCAAGATAAGATACAGTCTGGTGAGTTATACTACCTTATCCCTCTACCCCTGGAGACCAGGAGCTCATCTCATTGGCCAAGATAAGATACAGTCTGGTGAGTTATACTACCTTATCCCTCTAACCCTGGAGATCAGGAGCTCATCTCATTGGCCAAGATAAGATACAGTCTGGTGAGTTATACTACCTTATCCCTCTACCCCTGGAGACCAGGAGCTCATCTCATTGGCCAAGATAAGATACAGTCTGGTGAGTTATACTACCTTATCCCTCTAACCCTGGAGATCAGGAGCTCATCTCATTGGCCAAGATAAGATACAGTCTGGTGAGTTATACTACCTTATCCCTCTACCCCTGGAGACCAGGAGCTCATCTCATTGGCCAAGATAAGATACAGTCTGGTGAGTTATACTACCTTATCCCTCTAACCCTGGAGATCAGGAGCTCATCTCATTGGCCAAGATAAGATACAGTCTGGTGAGTTATACTACCTTATCCCTCTACCCCTGGAGACCAGGAGCTCATCTCATTGGCCAAGATAAGATACAGTCTGGTGAGTTATACTACCTTATCCCTCTAACCCTGGAGATCAGGAGCTCATCTCATTGGCCAAGATAAGATACAGTCTGGTGAGTTATACTACCTTATCCCTCTACCCCTGGAGACCAGGAGCTCATCTCATTGGCCAAGATAAGATACAGTCTGGTGAGTTATACTACCTTATCCCTCTACCCCTGGAGATCAGGAGCTCATCTCATTGGCCAAGATAAGATACAGTCTGGTGAGTTATACTACCTTATCCCTCTACCCCTGGAGACCAGGAACTCATCTCATTGGCCAATGAAAGATCCAGTCTGATGCGATACAGTACAGTACTATCATATCCCTAAAGCCTTCAATGATCATGTGAAGTAGCGTATGGATGTGTGATCACACTACGTCTGTATACTCAGATAGCCAGGCTTATCCCCAGCCACTGACTGTCATTTCTCACTCCTCCATCCTGTTTCCCTCCGACAGAAAGACACAGACGAAGAGGTGAAGGATCACTTGCGTGAGAACCTCCATCTTCAGGACAAGGTATCCTGGGGGGGGTCAAACGATCTGTTGTTCTGCACAGTGAACCCCCGTGTGTTCCTTTGTGGGGTGTGAAACCTCGGCATTTACTCCTCCACATGTATACAACAGACCAGGACATTCAACAGTAAACCAACCTTTCCTCTCTGCGGAAACAACGTGACCTGATCTTCTGATGTTTAAGTGGTGTCACATTATAAATTAACAAATTATAACGATTCTAATGTTTAATGCTGTGTGTGCGTCTGTGTTACATGTGATGTACCAATTATGTTTTAGTGTTAAACAAGTTGTTTAATTTGATCACAAACATTTGATGTTTTTGCTGATGATGGTTTTGCTGGTATATTTAATTTGATTGAGTAGCCAGCCAATTTACTCGTTGGCATCAATCAACAGTCCATTTAGCTGGGACTGAACACCTGGTGCTTCAACAACTCTGCCAGTGTGTGAGACTCTGTGTGTGTGTGTGTGTGTCTGTGTGTGCGTGCGTGCGTGCGTGCGTGTGTGTGTCTGTGTGTGTGTGTGTGTGTGAGACTCTGTGTGTGTGTGTGTGAGACTCTGTGTGTGTGTGTGTGAGACTCTGTGTGTGTGTGTGTGTGTGTGTGTCTGTGTGTGCGTGCGTGCGTGCGTGTGTGTGTCTGCGTGTGTGTGTGTGTGTGCGTGCGTGCGTGTGTGTCGTGTGTGTGTGTGTGTGTGTGTGTCTGTGTGTGTGTGTGTTTGAAGTCTGATGACCTGGCAGTGCAGTGGCAGATGAACCTGTATAAGGATGTGGTGGTGGAGAGTGAGGAACGTACAGACCCAGAACAAACTGTGGACAGAGTACAGAGCATCTCTGCTGCAGTCTTCCACCTGGAGCAGGTAAACTATAGTCAACAGCCAGGTTCCCTATAGTCAACAGCCAGGTACACTATAGTCAACAGCCAGGTTCCCTATAGTCAACAGCCAGGTTCCTTTTAGTCAACAGCCAGGTAAACTAGTTCCCTATAGTCAACAGCCAGGTTCCCTATAGTCAACAGCCAGGTTCCCTATAGTCAACAGCCAGGTTCCCTATAGTCAACAGCCAGGTTCCCTATAGTCAACAGCCAGGTAAACTAGTTCCCTATAGTCAACAGCCAGGTTCCCTATAGTCAACAGCCAGGTTCCCTATAGTCAACAGCCAGGTTCCCTATAGTCAACAGCCAGGTTCCCTATAGTCAACAGCCAGGTACACTATAGTCAACAGCCAGGTTCCCTATAGTCAACAGCCAGGTTCCCTATAGTCAACAGCCAGGTTCCCTATAGTCAACAGCCAGGTACACTATAGTCAACAGCCAGGTTCCCTATAGTCAACAGCCAGGTTCCCTATAGTCAACAGCCAGGTTCCCTATAGTCAACAGCCAGGTTCCATATAGTCAACAGCCAGGTACACTATAGTCAACAGCCAGGTACACTATAGTCAACAGCCAGGTTCCCTATAGTCAACAGCCAGGTTCCCTATAGTCAACAGCCTAGTTCCCTATAGTCAACAGCCAGGTTCCCTATAGTCAACAGCCAGGTTCCCTATAGTCAACAGCCAGGTAAACTAGTTCCCTATAGTCAACAGCCAGGTTCCATATAGTCAACAGCCAGGTACACTATAGTCAACAGCCAGGTACACTATAGTCAACAGCCAGGTTCCCTATAGTCAACAGCCAGGTTCCCTATAGTCAACAGCCTAGTTCCCTATAGTCAACAGCCAGGTTTCCACTCTATAAAGTCTTTATGAACTTTTATTTATTCGGTGTCCCATTGAGACGAATGTCTCTTTTACAAGGTTGCCCTATTTTACACCTGCATAAAGTACATAATAATGATTTAGTAATTATAACAATCAAAATGTGCATTGCAGACAGATTGTGAAGCTTCGTCATGTTTCAATGAAATGTACAGCTGTGACACTGTGTTTCTGAGCAACATCACCATACAGAATGAGAACTACTGTAAGCCTTGAGGGACACCGGAACGGGGAATTTCCATCCACAGAAGTAAATGTATAATGTAAGACGTAATGTTTTGCCCTCTAGGTGGAACAGCCTCTGAGGATGAAGAAGTGTGTGTTTCAGAAGCTGCTGTCCAAACAGCGTAAACGTGCCGTGGTGGCCTGCTTCCGCATGGCTCCTCTCTACAACCTCCCCAGGTAAGACTTCTATCACACTTACATACTACTCATGACAATTAGAGGTACACTGATAGGGGGGGGGGGGGGAAACGGGAGTTTTGACTAATGTAGGTCTATGTTGTCTCTGTCAACTTAATAAGATCAGTAGCCGGCTTCCACCCGGTTACTCAACCCTGCACCTTAGAGGCTGCTGCTCTATATACATAGACATGGAATCACTGGTCACTTTAATAATGGAACACTAGTCACTTTAATAATGTTTACATACTGCTTTACTCATCTGATATGTATATACTGTATTCTATTCTACTGTATTTTAGTCAATATCACTCCTACATTGCTCAATCTAATATTTATATATTTCTTTATTCCATTATTTTACTTTTAGATTTGTGTGTATTGTTGTGAATTGTTAGATACTACTGAACTATTGGAGCTAGGAACACAAGCATTTTGCTAGACCCTCGATAATATCT
This sequence comes from Salmo trutta, assembly GCF_901001165.1. Classification (NCBI taxonomy): domain Eukaryota; kingdom Metazoa; phylum Chordata; class Actinopteri; order Salmoniformes; family Salmonidae; genus Salmo; species Salmo trutta. The sequence continues at coordinate 34,272,838 of NC_042991.1, forward strand.
GCTAAATATGTGTATGTGACCAATAAAATTTGATTTGATTTGAAGATACGTAGATGAATGTGAGTTTGAGGTGTTATTAAATCCAAGCTTTTATACTGCCCAACTTTGTAACTGTGTCAACAACTAACCCAGAAAAAAAGTCCTCAGTCGTCCATCATGGTGTTATTGTCTCCATCAAATGTGATGTTTCAGTCCTGTATCTCTGTTATCTCTCAGTGAAGTTGGTGACATGCTATTATTAGTGTATCCACACGCTCGCTCGCTCTCTCTCTCGCTCTCACTCTCTTTCGCTCGCTCTCTTTCGCTATGTCTCGCTCTCTCTCTCTCGCTCTCTTTCGCTCTCTTGCTCTCACTCGCTCTCTCTCATTCGCTCTCTCTCTCTCGCTCGCTCTCTCTCTCTACCTCCCTAACCTTGTTCTTCCTTTCTGTTATTTCTCTCTGTTATACCACCTACAATACCTTTCCCTCAGATACAAAAATAACAATTACTTCCTGAACGGCTATCGGTACGTTTGGCTGGAAAAGGCGTTCGCTGACTCTAATTTTGACCACCTGTTCTCCATGCTAACGGTAATGTGAGACTCCTGGCTGAATGCTAGCCTGAGTGTCAGTCTGTTTCTGCTCTCTTGCCAACTCCTCGTGGAATTGTCATGCCAAACAGACTGGCACCCAGGCTAGGTTGAATGCTTCACCTCTCTCCCCTCCTCCATCTTATTCTCCAGGCTATGGACTGAGCCAACAGTCAACACCACCTACCTACTGCACCTACCACAACCTACCTCCAGTTTACTGCACTGTTGATTCTGATTGGTCAGCCTCAACTTACAGCCAATCAGTGGTCAATCAATGAGCAATCCAGGAAGCATTTTGCTTGTTTACATAAAGATCATCATTCTCATTTTGTCTTAGAATCATGGAATGTTTTTTTCTCATGTGATTTAAGTAACATAATGACTGTATTTTTGGAGCTTTAGGTATCATTTATTAACTGAAATAATATTTGAATACAGTGTTCAGTGTTTTTAGATATAATTTTAACCACATCCTCAGACAGTTTCTGTATGCTAATCAAGCCATCAAGGTTGACCAGTCAGAAGGGCCAGTGGCTACCACATCAACCAATCACCACCCTGGAATGCTCTTCCTTCCTGTTTCACCCTCACATCTCTCCCTCCTTCCGCCTCCCCCTTTCCTAAACTTACTTGGACACACCTTAACCTCATTCTCCTCTCCTTCTCCTCCTCTCATCCCTCCTTCCCCAGGCATCGTTCTATTAACCTCTTCGTGTTGGGCTATGTGAGACTATGGATAGAGACAGAGGAGTACTCCTTTGAGGAGAAGCTAGTGCAGGACCTGGCAGTAAGTACTGGGCATGTTGCGGTGGTGTCTGCCACCACCTCAGCCCTAGCCTCAGCCTTGCCCCCTGTGCCCTGTGTTGGCACCGCACCCCCACCAGCCCTCTCCGCCGACTGCCTCTTGAGCACGATGCCCGCCGTCGAGCTTCGGGATCGGGATCGCTTCCCGGTTCGCCTGGGTCTGGGGACCTCGCCTTGGGCCCCCAGACGTTCCCGAGGGCCCCGCGCTCTCTCTAGCTTTGTGGCTCGCTACCGGCAGAGCCTTGACAGGCATGACAGGCTCAACCTCAGGAGACTCAGTGGCAGCAATGGCTCCGTCTCTGCAGCAAAGCACGTGGCTAGAAAAACAGGCTATGGCATGGGCTATGTCACCACTACTACTACTACTGTGGTAAGAGGGGCAGCTAAAGCCCTCAATAGGTGTTAGCTGTTTGATGTCCGACGTCGACCCTACCAACTAGATGTTGTACAGTATGGTCTCTGCTGTAACTGGAATGTTGTACAGTATGGTCTCTACTGTAACTGTAAGTCTGTAGTGAAGTGGTCAAGTGGAGTGTGAAGTGACGTCTCCGGTGGCATGCTCGCGCACATCTCCGCCTGGATTCATACAGTATTGTGACGGGTGTTGAAATTCATTGATCTCACTGAACAAATCAGAATATACACTTGTAAGGAAGTAACCATATTTACACAGTACTGCAACATGTCATAAAACATGTCAGAGGAAGAATGTACAAGAGTAGACGACGACGTAACACATTCATCATCATCATCATCGTCATCGTCGTCGTCCACACACTGTATTTAGTAGTGCCGCATATGTTGGACCATAGTAGTCTGCATGCGTTTCACTGCTGGGTCCTGTTCAGTAGGGAAACAACGTTTTGAAACAGAGTGAAACAGGGAGCAACTACCTGAACCAATAATAACGGCTGCTTTTTGTTTTCTGTCATAAATGTTTTGCTACGGTGTGCCCTACTAAACAATACCCTGGTCAATTCCCCTGACAATGCACCCCCCCCCCCCCTCCCCCCCAGCCCTGGTAACACTGTGCAACAAAGTGGGACTTGAAAGGGGTGTGGTTAAAATGGAGGCGGGAGAGGGAGCAAGCCTGCTACAGCTGTATTAGAATAAATCCCCAATTAAGATCAATCTTCTATCACATTGGGCAGCACAATTGATTCTGAGTTCGGGCTTATAATGTTTATATGTGAAAACTATTTCTAAGGTGCGCACTTTCAGATTTTACGAACTCACTTGCTTGTTTAAATCCCTTGCGCTGCTCGCGTTTTGAAGTCCACAATGTAGAGGGGAGGGGACGGACTGAGAGATCAGCCAATTGAAATCAGCGGTTGTTTCGTCCTCTCCTGCCATAGACTTCCAGTCAAGTCCCGTTCTGAGGTGCTGTGAAACCAGAAGGTTCGACACAGAGAGAGCCGGCTGGTGGACAAGATTAGCAAGCAGGGTGTAGTCTCTAGTGGAAAGGCCAGGTGAAGAACAGAGATAACCTCCTGTCTTTAGCAAGCAGGGTGTAGTCTCTAGTGGAAAGGCCAGGTTAAGAACAGAGATAACCTCCTGTCTTTAGCCAGCAGGGTGTAGTCTCTAGTGGAAAGGCCAGGTTAAGAACAGAGATAACCTCCTGTCTTTAGCCAGCAGGGTGTAGTCTCTAGTGGAAAGGCCAGGTTAGGAACAGAGATAACCTCCTGTCTTTAGCCAGCAGGGTGTAGTCTCTAGTGGAAAGGCCAGGTTAAGAACAGAGATAACCTCCTGTCTTTAGCCAGCAGGGTGTAGTCTCTAGTGGAAAGGCCAGGTGAAGAACAGAGATAACCTCCTGTCTTTAGCCAGCAGGGTGTAGTCTCTAGTGGAAAGGCCAGGTGAAGAACAGAGATAACCTCCTGTCTTTAGCCAGCAGGGTGTAGTCTCTAGTGGAAAGGCCAGGTTAGGAACAGAGATAACCTCCTGTCTTTAGCCAGCAGGGTGTAGTCTCTAGTGGAAAGGCCAGGTTAAGAACAGAGATAACCTCCTGTCTTTAGCCAGCAGGGTGTAGTCTCTAGTGGAAAGGCCAGGTTAGGAACAGAGATAACCTCCTGTCTTTAGCCAGCAGGGTGTAGTCTCTAGTGGAAAGGCCAGGTTAAGAACAGAGATAACCTCCTGTCTTTAGCCAGCAGGGTGTAGTCTCTAGTGGAAAGGCCAGGTGAAGAACAGAGATAACCTCCTGTCTTTAGCCAGCAGGGTGTAGTCTCTAGTGGAAAGGCCAGGTGAAGAACAGAGATAACCTCCTGTCTTTAGCCAGCAGGGTGTAGTCTCTAGTGGAAAGGCCAGGTGAAGAACAGAGATAACCTCCTGTCTTTAGCCAGCAGGGTGTAGTCTCTAGTGGAAAGGCCAGGTGAAGAACAGAGATAACCTCCTGTCTTTAGCCAGCAGGGTGTAGTCTCTAGTGGAAAGGCCAGGTGAAGAACAGAGATAACCTCCTGTCTTTAGCCAGCAGGGTGTAGTCTCTAGTGGAAAGGCCAGGTGAAGAACAGAGATAACCTCCTGTCTTTAGCCAGCAGGGTGTAGTCTCTAGTGGAAAGGCCAGGTGAAGAACAGAGATAACCTCCTGTCTTTAGCCAGCAGGGTGTAGTCTCTAGTGGAAAGGCCAGGTGAAGAACAGAGATAACCTCCTGTCTTTAGCCAGCAGGGTGTAGTCTCTAGTGGAAAGGCCAGGTTAAGAACAGAGCTAACCTCTGCCTTTAGCCAGCAGGGTGTAGTCTCTAGTGGAAAGGCCAGGTTAAGAACAGAGCTAACCTCTGCCTTTAGCCAGCAGGGTGTAGTCTCTAGTGGAAAGGCCAGGTGAGGAACAGAGATAACCTCCTGTCTTTAGCCAGCAGGGTGTAGTCTCTAGTGGAAAGGCCAGGTGAAGAACAGAGATAACCTCCTGTCTCCTGTGGGTCGTCTGTGTAGAAAACCCCGATGAAGATCGTGGAGGAGGAGGAAGAGGAGGAGGTTGAGATTAAGCCAGACCCACTTCATCAGCTTATCCTTCACTTCAGCCACAACGCCCTCACAGAGAGAAGGTGGGAGAGATAAATTAGTGTTTTATCCAATCAATCTTACTTAAATAGGTAATAATTGTGTGATCTTAACTTATTTGTGTTATTTATCTCTACTGACTTGATACAAGACATGATAATGATTGGATAATATGTTATTCTCAACAGTTTCTTGGAAGAAGATCCGTTGTATATTGCGTATGCAGACATGATGGCAAAGGTACTGTACGCAACTGAGAATTTGAGCACACTTTGGCTGCGTTTACATAGGCAGCCCAATTCTGATCTTTTGCCCAATTATTGGCAAAAGATCTGATCTGATTGGTCAAAAGGCCAATTAGTGGCAAAATATCAGAATTGGGCTGCCTGTGTAAACACGTACTTTCATAATCAGACTGGGTTTATATACAATTAATACACCGTTGTCATAACTCTAGCATGTTCTCCTCTATCTCCTCAGAGTTGTGCAGAGGATGAAGAGGAGGAAGAGGAGGAAGAGGGGAAAGAGAAGACATTTGAGGTTTGAATCTGCCTTTATTCCGCCTCACTAACCACCAGGCTTAAAGCCTTAGATACCTTTAATAGGCTGTGGCTATAGGCTGGATAAATATCTGACTCCTGGAGACAACTGATAACTCGGTATTCATATCACAAAAGATATAAATGAGCTCTCCACAACGAATTTCAATAGAAAACTTGTAAAAATAGACAAGATCCTGCAACCATGGAGAGGTACATACTTGTCTATTTATGGAAAAATTGCCCTGATTAACTCCTTAGTCATATCTCAGTTTACTCACTTACTTATGGCGCTGCCATCAGAATAGTCTGCTCAATCTTTTGGGTACAACCAATTGATTACAGCATTACCCCAAAAATGGAGGAGGCGGGTGGCAGCGGGAGGAGGTAGGGAACTGGTCTGTCTGCCCAATATAAAGGTTGGCGGAGAAATAAATATAAAACTGGCAGAGGAATAAAAATAGCATAAATAGGAAAGTTTACCAGTTTCATTTGAGGACCAGGATGTTGACAACTGTGCCATACAGATTGCAAAATAGTTGGGAAGATATTTTTGATGTACCGATTCCATGGTACAGGGTGTATGAATTGATATATAAAACAACGCAAGATTTAAGACTTTGTGCTTTTCAGCAAAAATGATTTTATAGAATTCTTGCCACCAACAAAATGTTGAATATTTGGGGCATAAAATGATCAAATCATCAGGTAGCCTGTTTCTACATATCATTGATCTAAAATGGACACTACAAATAGTACTGATGGGAGATCTGGAGAGACCGGGTCAGTCAATTACTAATATACTAATACTCTTAGTAAAAGTATTTATCTTCAACTCGCAATCTGTGGACTCTATTCGATTAGATAGATTGAAATTGTACGTTAAACATCACAGCATAGTTGAAAGATATATGTTGCGTAGAAATCCGAAGAGGGTGGCCGGCAGAGATAGGTGGGATGGGCTGAGGGAAGCTGAGGGTTGATATGTGGAATTGGAGACAGGTGGGAGTGGAGTTGCTAGGTGGGGGATAGAATGATGGTCAAAGATAAAAGTATAAAAAAATTCAGTCAAAATAAAACATAATAAAAAGTACATTTGAATGACACTGAGGGGCATTGTTTTCACAGCTAATGCTGGTTTGCCTGAGGCTGATGCCGTGCAGGTGTTCGCACATATTTATATACACACACTCCCATTCAAATGCACACATACACGGACACACACACATGTAAATGTCAGACATGCACTCAAACATACATAGTTGGGCTTGCTGTTATGATTTTAGTTGTCCTTGATGTCCTTTGTTTTTTGCATTGTTGTTTTCTGTTTTCCTTTTTTTTCTATTTAGTTCATTTTCTTAGTTGTTGGTGCATTGGGGGGGTTCTTGGGGGTGGGGAATGGAATTAATATTATTTATATATTTTTTTATTGTGGGGGTGTGAGAGATCTGTCGACGTGCCCTTGACCAGGGCGTTGACCCTGGATGCTTCTGTGTGTCTCGCTGAATGGGAGTCTGTTGGATGACTGGTGTGGTGTAGCTGTTGAGCGGCTTCATTGCAAGTATATTGTATGTTTCGGATATTCAATAAAAAATGTATAAAAATTCAAGTTAAAAAAATCCTCACAGCGTAAAAATCCTCAAAACATGTATATTTTAAAGTTTATTTTACGATGTAAAGTGTTTTACATCACACAGGCATCTCCTTTGTAGATCATGTATTTCTCCCCCCAGGATGATAGATCGATTTTAAGAATGTTTTGCCGTTTTTTTTAATCAATGTGTGTGTGTTTGGGCCCACAGGAGAAGGAGATGGAGAAGCAGAAGATCTTGTACCAGCAGGCCAGACTCCACGCCCGTGGGGCTGCTGAGATGGTGCTACAGATGATCAGCGCCAGTAAAGGTGTTGATTATCATCTTTAGCTGCAGTATAGATAAAGCCAAATGTCCTTCAAATTAACAACTGTGTTCTCCTCTCTGTCCCCAGGTCGACTAGGTCCTATGGTGACCTGCACCCTCAAACTGGGCATCTCCATCCTCAACGGAGGTAACGTGCTGGTCCAGCAGGTTAGTCTACATCACATTATTACAGGTGTATTACTGTGTATTTTTGACACATCATTACCACAGATGTATTCCATCATCACGTCTTGCCAAGACTTTCTGCGCATGAAAACGTGAGTTTTACGATCCATTGTTTTTGGCAGAAAATGCTGGATTACCTGAAAGAGAAAAGAGACGCAGGCTTTTTCAAGAGTTTGTCAGGCCTCATGCAGTCCTGCAGGTAACCGTGACTACGCCACCCAAATAACCCAGAGTACAGACCTCGTCTCAGAACTGCCTGGGAATGATGATAGCCTTCTGATCAACATCTGATAAATCAATGTATTGTAACTTATTGATAAGCATGTTGGTTATACCCAATGACATTATAAATTGACCTTCATAGTCCTATCGCCACTGTTTATGTCAATCTTATTAATTATCCCTGTTCTGATGTGTTTCTCTTTGACAATGTATCTTATCTCCGTACCCTCCACAGTGTCCTGGACTTGAATGCCTTTGAGAGACAGAACAAAGCGGAAGGTCTGGGGATGGTGACAGATGAAGGCTCCAGTAAGTTTAGCGACAGGATGGCCAGCTGAGGCACTACCCCGAGCTTTAATAAGTAGTTCAATATTTGAGTGTAGCTTCCTTTTTCCCTTCAGCAGTAGGTGAGCTATCTTGGTTGCTGTTTGACACTTGGAGTATCTTTACTCATAAATCAAATCAAATCAAATCAAATTTATTTATATAGCCCTTCGTACATCAGCTGAAATCTCAAAGTGCTGTACAGAAACCCAGCCTAAAACCCCAAACAGCAAGCAATGCATGTGAAAGAAGCACGGTGGCTGGGAAAAACTCCCTAGGAAAAACTCCTGAGAAAGGCCAAAAACCTAGGAAGAAACCTAGAGAGGAACCAGGCTATGAGGGGTGGCCAGTCCTCTTCTGGCTGTGCCGGGTGGATATTATAACAGAACATGGTCAAGATGTTAAAATGTTCGTAAATGACCAGCATGGTCAAATAATAATAATCATAGTAATTGTCGAGGGTGCAACAAGCACGTCCGGTGAACAGGTCAGGGTTCCGTAGCCGCAGGCAGAACAGTTGAAACTGGAGCAGCAGCATGGCCAGGTGGACTGGGGACAGCAAGGAGTCATCATGCCAGGTAGTCCTAGGGCTCAGGTCCTCCGAGAGAAAGAAAGAAACAAAGAGAGAATTAGAGAGAGCATATTTACATTCACACAGGACACCGGATAAGACAAGAGAATACTCCAGATGTAACAGACTGACCCTAGCCCCCCGACACATAAACTACTGCAGCATAAATACTGGAGGCTGAGACAGGAGGGATCAGAAGACACTGTGGCCCCATCCGATGATACCCCCGGACAGGGCCAAAACTGTTAAGAGAACAAAAGTCACACCTTTCCTTTCCTTAGTTGTCCCCAAGCCTAGTCTAGGTAGTGCCGAAGTTTTCAGTGTTCGATTTCAGCTTATTTTGTTTTTTTTTCTCAGCAATAGGTCCAAGAGATGTCTGCTATCTTAGCTGTTGTCTTGACTCAGAGAATCTAGAACTTTAGGGATCAACACACACCGTTCACTCACTGCTCAGCAAGAAGCCAACCTCCTTCCATATGGCTAATGCTGGACCATGACATTGGCTTATCTCTCTCTCTCGCTCTGTTGTTTTATATGCTGGTGTCAACTTATCTTCTGAATGAATGGCCCTGGATAATAGAAAATTAACATAAAATTGCATTCGACCTTGTAATGCGATTTTTGTTTTTGTTGCATCCGTTTCTTACTGCTTGTGCTACAGTAATGGTAGAGCAGGGTTTCCCAAACTGGGTCCTGGGCCCCCCCCTGGGTCCTGTCCCCCCCATGGGTGAATCAGCTGTGTAGTGCTATGTCAAAAAACTAAACGTGCACCCCTTGGGGTCCAGAGGACCAGGTTTGGGGAACCCTGTGTTAGAGTCTGTGGTCCATGTGATTAATCTGTCGTTGTCCAGACAGTCATCAGGGCTGCAAGGCCTTGTGGCATCACCGATGACTTGGGGTAAGACAGAATATATGTACAGTAGGTCTATGCAGCAGGGTTGGGGTCAAGTGCATTTCAATTCCAGTAAATTCAGGAAGTATACCAAATTCTAATGACAAATTTTCCTCAGTAAAAGGCCTTGAAGAGAATTGGATTGGAATTGGTATTTCAGTATACTTCCTGAATTGGTATTTCAGTATACTTCCTGAATTGGTATTTCAGTATATTTCCTGAATTGGTATTTCAGTATACTTCCTGAATTGGTATTTCAGTATACTTCCTGAATTGGTATTTCAGTATATTTCCTGAATTGGTATTTCAGTATACTTCCTGAATTGGTATTTCAGTATATTTCCTGAATTGGTATTTCAGTATATTTCCTGAATTGGTATTTCAGTATACTTCCTGAATTGGTATTTCAGTATACTTCCTGAATTGGTATTTCAGTATACTTCCTGAATTGGTATTTCAGTATATTTCCTGAATTGGTATTTCAGTATACTTCCTGAATTGGTATTTCAGTATACTTCCTGAATTGGTATTTCAGTATATTTCCTGAATTGGTATTTCAGTATACTTCCTGAATTGGTATTTCAGTATATTTCCTGAATTGGTATTTCAGTATACTTCCTGAATTGGTATTTCAGTATACTTCCTGAATTGGTATTTCAGTATACTTCCTGAATTGGTATTTCAGTATACTTCCTGAATTGGTATTTCAGTATACTTCCTGAATTGGTATTTCAGTATACTTCCTGAATTGGTATTTCAGTATACTTCCTGAATTGGTATTTCAGTATACTTCCTGAATTGGTATTTCAGTATATTTCCTGAATTGGTATTTCAGTATACTTCCTGAATTGGTATTTCAGTATACTTCCTGAATTGGTATTTCAGTATACTTCCTGAATTGGTATTTCAGTATACTTCCTGAATTGGTATTTCAGTATATTTCCTGAATTGGTATTTCAGTATATTTCCTGAATTGGTATTTCAGTATACTTCCTGAATTGGTATTTCAGTATACTTCCTGAATTGGTATTTCAGTATACTTCCTGAATTGGTATTTCAGTATATTTCCTGAATTGGTATTTCAGTATACTTCCTGAATTGGTATTTCAGTATACTTCCTGAATTGGTATTTCAGTATATTTCCTGAATTGGTATTTCAGTATACTTCCTGAATTGGTATTTCAGTATACTTCCTGAATTGGTATTTCAGTATACTTCCTGAATTGGTATTTCAGTATACTTCCTGAATTGGTATTTCAGTATACTTCCTGAATTGGTATTTCAGTATACTTCCTGAATTGGTATTTCAGTATACTTCCTGAATTGGTATTTCAGTATATTTCCTGAATTGGTATTTCAGTATACTTCCTGAATTGGTATTTCAGTATACTTCCTGAATTGGTATTTCAGTATATTTCCTGAATTGGTATTTCAGTATACTTCCTGAATTGGTATTTCAGTATACTTCCTGAATTGGTATTTCAGTATACTTCCTGAATTGGTATTTCAGTATACTTCCTGAATTGGTATTTCAGTATACTTCCTGAATTGGTATTTCAGTATACTTCCTGAATTGGTATTTCAGTATACTTCCTGAATTGGTATTTCAGTATACTTCCTGAATTGACTGTAATTTAAACGTAACTGACCCCAACCCTGCTTTGTATTACACAGTATGAATGTCACTCACCACTTTTAATCATGGAATGAACTGAGTTCATTTTTAAATGAAGAAGTGACATTTATGACAAAGTTTCATCAGGTTTAGGAATCTAAACTGTTCTGTAGTTTCATCAGGTTTAGGAATCTAAACTGATCTGTAGTTTCATCAGGTTTAGGAATCTAAGATGTTCTGTAGTTTCATCAGGTTTAGGAATCTAAACTGTTCTGTAGTTTCATCAGGTTCAGGAATCTAAGATGTTCAGTAGTTTCATCAGGTTTAGGAATCTAAGATGTTCAGTAGTTTCATCAGGTTTAGGAATCTAAGATGTTCAGTAGTTTCATCAGGTTTAGGAATCTAAGATGTTCAGTAGTTTCATCAGGTTTAGGAATCTAAGATGTTCAGTAGTTTCATCAGGTTTAGGAATCTAAGATGTTCAGGAATCTAAGATGTTCAGTAGTTTCATCAGGCTTAGGAATCTAAGATGTTCAGTAGTTTCTTCAGGTTTAGGAATCTAAACTGTTCTGTAGTTTCATCAGGTTTAGGAATCTAAGATATTCAGTAGTTTCATCAGGTTTAGGAATCTAAGATGTTCAGGAATCTAAGCTGTTCTGTAGTTTCATCAGGTTTAGGAATCTAAGATGTTCAGTAGTTTCATCAGGTTTAAGAATCTAAGATGTTCAGGAATCTAAGCTGTTCTGTAGTTTCATCAGGTTTAGGAATCTAAGATGTTCAGTAGTTTCATCAGGTTTAAGAATCTAAGATGTTCAGGAATCTAAGATGTTCAGTAGTTTCTTCAGGTTTAGGAATCTAAACTGTTCTGTAGTTTCATCAGGTTTAAGAATCTAAGATGTTCAGGAATCTAAGATGTTCAGTAGTTTCTTCAGGTTTAGGAATCTAAACTGTTCTGTAGTTTCATCAGGTTTAAGAATCTAAGATGTTCAGGAATCTAAGATGTTCAGTAGTTTCATCAGGTTCAGGAATCTAAGATGTTCAGTAGTTTCATCAGGTTTAGGAATCTAAGATGTTCAGTAGTTTCATCAGGTTTAGGAATCTAAGATGTTCAGTAGTTTCATCAGGTTTAGGAATCTAAGATGTTCAGGAATCTAAGATGTTCAGTAGTTTCATCAGGCTTAGGAATCTAAGATGTTCAGTAGTTTCTTCAGGTTTAGGAATCTAAACTGTTCTGTAGTTTCATCAGGTTTAGGAATCTAAGATGTTCAGTAGTTTCATCAGGTTTAGGAATCTAAGATGTTCAGGAATCTAAGCTGTTCTGTAGTTTCATCAGGTTTAGGAATCTAAGATGTTCAGGAATCTAAGCTGTTCTGTAGTTTCATCAGGTTTAGGAATCTAAGATGTTCAGTAGTTTCATCAGGTTTAAGAATCTAAGATGTTCAGGAATCTAAGCTGTTCTGTAGTTTCATCAGGTTTAGGAATCTAAGATGTTCAGTAGTTTCATCAGGTTTAAGAATCTAAGATGTTCAGTAGTTTCATCAGGTTTAAGAATCTAAGATGTTCAGGAATCTAAGCTGTTCAGTAGTTTCATCAGGTTCAGGAATCTAAGCTGTTCTGTAGTTTCATCAGGTTTAGGAATCTAAGATGTTCAGGAATCTAAGATGTTCAGTAGTTTCATCAGGTTTAGGAATCTAAGATGTTCAGGAATCTAAGATGTTCAGTAGTTTCATCAGGTTCAGGAATCTAAGCTGTTCTGTAGTTTCATCAGGTTTAGGAATCTAAGCTGTTCAGGAATCTAAGATGTTCAGTAGTTTCATCAGGTTTAGGAATCTAAGCTGTTCAGTAGTTTCATCAGGTTTAGGAATCTAAACTGTGCAGTTTGTGTGTGTAAGTACAGTAGTTATCAATGTATATGAAAACATCTACACGTCTTATGTTGTCTGGTTCTGATTCAGTACCAATATGATACACTAAAAGCTTTCCAAGAGATATTTTTACTCCTAATTTGAGAGCAGGGGTTTCCTCCGTCCTGAAGTAGGGCTAAGACATCGTGCAGCATTTCTTTTCTTTTTTTAACTGTAACCTTTATTTAACTAGGCAAGTCAGTTAAAAACAAATTCTTTTTCACAATGATGGCCTATCAGGGAGCAGTGGGTTAACCTCCTTGCTCAGGGTTAGAACAACAGATTTTTACCTTGTCAGCTCGGGGATTCGATCCAGCAAACTTTCGGTTACTGGCCCAAAGCTCTAACCACTAGGCTACCTGCTCTAACCACAAGGCTACCTGCTCTAACCACAAGGCTACCTGCTCTAACCACTAGGCTACCTGCTCTAACCACTAGGCTACCTGCCTCTAACCACTAGGCTACCTGCTCTAACCACTAGGCTACCTGCTCTAACCACTAGGCTACCTGCTCTAATCACTAGGCTACCTGCATTACAACACACACACACACCTCCCCCACACACCTAACACACACACACACACACACACACACACACACACACACACACACACACACACACACACACACACACACACACACACACACACACACACTTTCTCCTAACACACTTTCCCTTAACACATCCTTCAGTTCTCCAGTTGTATAGTTCTGATAGTATATAGGATGTTATTGTCGTTAACCTAAGTACACACTAATTATCATCAAACCTTAAAAACCTTCCTTTTAACAGCGTGCCCTTGTCTCCTCACCTATGAGGTTAAAAACCTTCCTTTTAACAGGGTGCCCTTGTCTCCTCACCTATAATGAGGTTAAAAACCTTCCTTTTAACAGCGTGCCCTTGTCTCCTCACCTATAATGAGGTTAAAAACCTTCCTTTTAACAGCGTGCCCTTGTCTCCTCACCTATAATGAGGTTAAAACCTTCCTTTTAACAGCGTGCCCTTGTCTCCTCACCTATAATGAGGTTAAAAACCTTCCTTTTAACAGGGTGCCCTTGTCTCCTCACCTATAATGAGGTTAAAAACCTTCCTTTTAACAGCGTGCCCTTGTCTCCTCACCTATAATGAGGTTTTTACATTTTCTTTTTCTTCTCCTTTTTGAAATTCAATGTCTTCTCTTGCTTACATCTGCTTTGTCCGTTTGTTTGTCCTCTCCTATCATTAAAACTCATCGATGGCAGTCGACAGTGAGCGGGGTAAATAGACAATTCAGATGCTCCCAACTGCCATGCTAACATCTTCAATTCCGTCACCATATTGTGGTCCCTCTCTCACCTTCACTTCCCTGCCTCATTTGACCCCCACATGACCTGGAAGCATTAACCTATTGCTCTGGTCTGCAGGGAGGTACATTCATACGTATGCATGCGTTGAATGGAGACATAAAACTACAGGTTTACTTTGTTAACTCCTGTTAATAGTGGTAATTGTTACCTTTTCTTTATGTTGTTCTGCATCACTTATCTACATTCTACTAATGATACTTCTATAAGGCTAGCAATATTTTTTCCAAAGGTTTAACCTATGATTTATAGACTTGTCCACAGCTGAAGCAAAGCTTTGATGTGCTTTGGACTTGGGGCCTATTTCACAAAGCTGGTTTCATGTTTAACTTTCACATGGATGATATAGCTGCTTCAGAAATTGAATTCAGTTCTTCCCACATTTGCAAGTACTATGGAATGGAATCGCTTGCTGATTCTAATTCTAGTGTTCCACCTTTCTGTTCTGATTCTTTAAAAAAAAAATCCCTAGCATGTGTTGTCTTGTTCTAAGACTATACGGTATATGTGAAAGTTATCTGGCTAACCCCCAGCTTCCTGAAATGTCCTGGTGTTTCACCATATTCATTTCAATTGTAATTAATTTCAGAGCATTTTTTAAAACATTAGCACTTTAGATGCAGCTGTTATCTAAAGTCCCTGGACTTTTTTTTGGTGAACAACACAGACTCTGTATCTGTGCTTGCCACCTGCCTGTCTAAGAGTGATGGGTGCCGAGTGAGCAAGGGCACGACCCTAACTTGACATCCACGAGCCTAACTCAGACTTTCGCCTATATCATGTAAAATCTAGTTGCTCGCGGATCTCAAGGTAGGATTCGGCCATTGTTTTTCTTGTTGTTTTGGAGAGCAGTCTTCACCTACTTCTGTCCCCTCCCCAAGGTTCCAAAGTTCTGACGAATGATGACTTCACCAAAGATCTCTTCCGGTTTTTGCAACTGCTCTGTGAGGGGCACAACGGGGGTGAGAACTTTTATAAATGACTATTAAAACAAATATGAATATTGTTTTTGGTATCAATTTGGACCAGTTGTCAAATAAAATTCATCACAAAATTATCTGATCGCTCTTTCGTTTAGGTGGTGAAAGTACAATTTCCATGTTAGCTAACTTAACCATAACTCATGATAAGTTGATCACAACCAGGCTCCTACACTCCACATTATCCCAATTATCCCATATCATCCCAAAATCTAAATTTGTTCTTCACAGATTTCCAAAACTTCCTGAGAACACAAACAGGAAACACATTGACAGTCAACATTATCATCAGCACAGTGGACTACCTGCTACGCCTTCAGGTGATACACACTCACACACACACACATTCAGGTATTTTGTCTCTCTAAACCACAAACACACATTTGGTTATTTTGTCCTCACGACATAAACCATATTTATAAACACACATTCTGATATTTTGTCCTTGTAACCACACCCCTCCCTCCCACACACACACACACACACACACACACACACACACACACACACACACACACACTAGAAAGGAGAATGTGACATGTTTTCCCCAACACACTGACATAGTAATCCTTCTCTGTAGGAATCTATCAGCGACTTCTACTGGTATTATTCTGGGAAAGACATTATCGACGAGGCAGGACAGGTCAACTTCTCCAAAGCCTTAGCTGTTGCAAAGCAGATCTTTAACTCACTCACTGAGTACATCCAGGTAAGACCTGTCCACTTGTGTTTTTAATTGGGTTTCTACATTTTGCCTATATTCACTCTTTCGTCCCAAACGTGATATTTTTTAATTTATGATACTTACTGACATGTTTTTCATTGGTGTGATCTTCATAAATATTCACTCTATTTTGGGGTCATTTTTGTATTTGATTCTTGTCTTCTTCTTTCCCTCTCATCCCCCTTTCTCCTGCCTTCCTCTCTCTCTCTCCCTCCTCCTCCCCCTTTCTCTCCCCTTCCTCTCTTCTTCCCTCCCTCCCTCCCTCCCTCTCCCCCCTCCTCCCACCTTCCTCTCTCCCCATCTCTCCGTCCCAGGGCCCATGTATTGGGAACCAGCAGAGTCTGGCCCACAGCAGACTGTGGGATGCAGTGGTGGGATTCCTGCATGTGTTTGCCAACATGCAGATGAAGCTGTCCCAGGTAACTAGGTGTCCTCAGTGCTGCACCAACCATTCCAGTAAAGTGAGCAAAATAAAACAGTAAACTACTGGCCCAGTCCAGCGTCCTGTGAGCTACCCTGCTATCCTAGAGTTGCAGTCTATCTATAGGCAGCAGTGTCCCGCTGCTTCCTGTCAGTCAACGCTCACTGTCGTCTCCATCGCCTCTCCAATCAGACACTGATCTTGTAAAAATCACTCACATTTCAATAGACTATTTAGGGGATGTACTTGTACATCAAGCTGCCTCTCACTACAGAAACAGGAGATCGGTTCCTGACCTGGAGGCCGTTGTAGCTCAAGGCTTACTTACTACTACACTTAAATAGCCTCAAAGAGTATAGGATTCACCCACACAGGACCGCACCAAACATCCTCAACATCAACAAGCAGGTCATTAGATGCAAAGCAATTTTTCCCCAGTTGATTTCTGTAAATGAGAATATGTTCTCAGTCAACTTGTCTGGTAAAGGTTTTAAGGTTTACTTATCTGGTAAATTAAGGTTTAAATTCACCTGGTAAATTTTAATTAACATTTAAAAAAAAAAAGGTATGTATTGATGCCTATATCCTGCAATGAAGGTACGTTTGTTTCAGCAGGAGCTTTACCCCAATAACCATGAACACAGTTACACAGCCAACCATTTAAGAACATTACAATGTTTAACCACCACTTGTCTACTGTCTTTGACTACTGTTCTCTGACCATTGTGAAACTGTTTAGAACTGTCCACGTCTCATTTGATATGGTCTGTTGTAAAAATCTAGTCTAATCTATATACTATTCTGGCTTGTCGTGATAGTTGCGCTCAATAGTAGATTTTGTTTTTTGTTCTGTCGTCCAGTGGAATGCGGATGCTGTCTTCCTAGATTAGGCCTGTAAAAACCCTCTAACATTAGATTAGGAAATTCATCTGTGTTGAATGTTTCGTTTTTTTTGGTTGTGTATTTTTAATGCACGCCAACTTTGTATTCTACGCATTATTGAGATTCAAAAATATCATGAAAAATGCTTTATAAATACATTGTATTATGAATGATTCATTTATTTTTTATTATTAAGTACTAATAAATACAAATGAATAAATAATAATTCATACTAATAAATGAATGGTAGTGTAGTGCTAATGCAGTTGTTTCCGACGGTCGGCGCTCCTTTAGGACTCGTGTCAGATTGAGCTGCTTAAGGAGTTGATGGACCTTCAGCAGGACATGGTGGTGATGATGCTGTCACTGCTCGAGGGTAAGAACCCACTACAGATTCACTCAAATAGGACTTTATCTAAGACGTTGTAGGTTACGGTCACCACACGAGCATTTTGTTTGAACGTATATATACACTGCTCAAAAAAATAAAGGGAACACTTAAACAACACAATATAACTCCAAGTCAATCACACTTCTGCAAAATCAAACTGTCCACTTAGGAAGCAACACTGATTGACAATACATTTCACATGCTGTTGTGCAAATGGAATAGACAACAGGTGGAAATTATAGGCAATTAGCAAGACACCCCCAATAAAGGAGTGGTTCTGCAGGTGGGGACAACAGACCACTTCTCAGTTCCTATGCTTCCTGGCTGATGTTTTGGTCACTTTTGAATGCTGGCGGTGCTTTCACTCTAGTGGTAGCATGAGACGGAGTCTACAACCCACACAAGTGGCTCAGGTAGTGCAGCTCATCCAGGATGGCACATCAATGCGAGCTGTGGCAAGAAGGTTTGCTGTGTCTGTCAGCGTAGTGTCCAGAGCATGGAGGCGCTACCAGGAGACAGGCCAGTACATCAGGAGACGTGGAGGAGGCCGCAGGAGGGCAACAACCCAGCAGCAGGACCGAAACCTCCGCCTTTGTGCAAGGAGGAGCAGGAGAAGCACTGCTAGAGCCCTGCAAAACGACCTCCAGCAGGCCACAAATGTGCATGTGTCTGCTCAAACGGTCAGAAACAGACTCCATGAGGGTGGTATGAGGGCCGACGTCCACAGGTGGGGGTTGTGCTTACAGCCCAACACCGTGCAGGACGTTTGGCATTTGCCAGAGAACACCAAGATTGGCAAATTCGCCACTGGCGCCCTGTGCTCTTCACAGATGAAAGCAGGTTCACACTGAGCACATGTGACAGACGTGACAGAGTCTGGAGACGCCGTAGAGAACGTTCTGCTGCCTGCAACATCCTCCAGCATGACCGGTTTGGCGGTGGGTCAGTCATGGTGTGGGGTGGCATTTCTTTGGGGGGCCGCACAGCCCTCCATGTGCTGGCCAGAGGTAGCCTGACTGCCATTAGGTACTGAGATGAGATCCTCAGACCCCTTGTGAGACCATATGCTGGTGCGGTTGGCCCTGGGTTCCTCCTAATGCAAGACAATGCTAGACCTCATGTGGCTGGAGTGTGTCAGCAGTTCCTGCAAGAGGAAGGCATTGATGCTATGGACTGGCCCGCCCGTTCCCCAGACCTGAATCCAATTGAGCACATCTGGGACATCATGTCTCGCTCCATCCACCAACGCCACGTTGCACCACAGACTGTCCAGGAGTTGGCGGATGCTTTAGTCCAGGTCTGGGAGGAGATTCCTCAGGAGACCATCTGCCACCTCATCAGGAGCATGCCCAGGCATTGTAGGGAGGTCATACAGGCACGTGGAGGCCACACACACTACTGAGCCTCATTTTGGCTTGTTTTAAGGACATTACATCAAAGTTGGATCAGCCTGTAGTGTGGTTTTCCACTTTAATTTTGAGTGTGACTCCAAATACAGACCTCCATGGGTTGATAAATTGGATTTCCATTGATTATTTTTGTGTGATTTTGTAGTCATCACATTTAACTATGTAAATAAAAAAGTATTTAATAAGATTATTTATTTCATTCAGATCTAGGATGTGTTGTTTAAGTGTTCCCTTTATTTTTTTGAGCAGTATATATTTACACCATATAGTCAATCATTTACACATGGCAGTAATGGTAGGTATCCACATAATACAAGTTATATTCTTAACCCCATTCCTTTACTAAGATTTGTGTGTATTGGGTATATGTTGTGAAATTGTTAGATATTACTTGTTAGATACTGCTGCACTGTCGGAACTAGAAGCACAAGCATTTCTCTACACTCGCATTAACTAACCGCACTCGCTAACCATGTGTATGTGACCAATAAAATGTGATTTGATTTTGTGAATATGAACAAGGAACAATGTAAGAGTAAGTAAGTTTGTAAGTATAGTAAGAATTGTAAAGTAAAGTAAGAATGTAAAGTAAGAATGTAAATAAAAGTACGTAAGAATGTAAAGTAAGAATGTAAAGTAAAGTAAAAATGTAAAGTAAAGTAAGAATGTAAAGTAGCAATGTAAAGTAAGAATGCAAATTAAAGTAAGACTGTAAATATGACATGACATTGATTCCCAGTCTTATGTGATGTCTCCTAGGCAACGTGGTGAATGGAACAATAGGAAAGCAGATGGTAGACACTCTGGTGGAGTCCTCCAGTAACGTAGAGATGATCCTCAAGTTCTTCGACATGTTCCTCAAGATCAAGGACCTGACAACGTCTGACAACTTCAGGGAGTACGACCCCGAGAACAAGGGGGTGATCTCCAAGAAAGATTTCCAGAAGTCCATGGAGAACCAGAAGCAGTACACCCAGTCGGAGATCGAGTTCCTGCTCTCCTGCGCTGAGGCCGACGAGAACGACATGTTCAACTACGAGGAGTTTGTGGAGCGGTTCCATGAGCCGGCCAAAGACATCGGCTTCAACGTAGCCGTGCTGCTCACCAACCTCTCTGAGCACATGCCTCACGATCCCCGTCTGGCCACCTTCCTGGAACCGGCCGAGAGCGTGCTGAACTACTTCGAACCGTACCTGGGCCGCATCGAGATCATGGGCGGAGGGAAGCGCATCGAGAGGGTCTATTTTGAGATCAGCGAGTCCAGTCGTACACAATGGGAGAAGCCACAGGTCAAAGAGTCCAAGAGACAGTTCATCTTTGACGTGGTCAACGAGGGGGGAGAAAGCGAGAAGATGGAGATGTTTGTGAACTTCTGCGAGGATACAATCTTTGAGATGCAGCTTGCGTCTCAGATCTCGGAGCCCGACGTGGTGGAGCGCCCGGAAGAGGAAGAGGAGGAGGTGCACAACTTGTTAGAAGAGCTTGCAGAGGAAGAGGAGAATAGCGAGCTGGAGGCTTCCTCGGCTTTCACCATGGCCTGCATCTCCGTCAAGAAGAAGATCTCCAACTTCAGACAGATGCTGACCTTCAAGATCCTCAAGAAGCAGTACAAAAAGTCCAAGAAGCTGAGCTTGAAGGAGATGACCGTTGGGTTCTTCTCCTTCTTCTGGACGCTCTTTACAGGGTTCTTCAAGGGGATCTACAGCCTCATCTTCGGATTCTTCCACCTCATCTGGTCATCCATGTTCGGAGGCGGGCTCGTCGAAGGTGGGATCTTTTTTATCTTTGAATTATTAATCTCTTTCATTGATTATTTCGTTTATTTTTTCTATTTCACGTTATTGTTTTTTGGCTACTCATAAGTGTGTTGCGATGTTTTTAAATGCACTTTAAATAAAGTCTGATTTGATTTGAAGGAGCCAAGAACATAAAGGTGACAGACATCTTGGGTAACATGCCCGACCCCACCCAGTTTGGTATCCACGGCGATGTGTTGGAGATGGAGAAAGCCGAGGTTGGTGATTCTGTGTCGGGCGGGACAGACCAGGCCATCAAACCGTCGGACAAGGCAGAACAGGACATCTTAATGCAGATGATTAATCCCACACCAAAGAAAGGGGAAGGGTTAAAACATGTAGATCCTGGACTGGGAGACGTCTCTGAGACTCCTGATACCACCGCCACTGTGGAGAAGAAGGTGAGCAATCTATATCTGTTAATCCTTAAAAATAAATAAAAATAAGAAATTAAATACAATGGCTTGAGTAGCTTAAAACACTTTAGACAACAGGAAGATATCATATACCATGTTGATTTTCGATGGCTTCTGTATAGCCTACTAGTTCTCAGTAGGCCTAGGCTTGTTTCACATGGATGATGTCAGTAATAATTATCCCTCTAACCTTCTGTTGTCTGTCTCATGTAGAAGACTGATCCTCTCTATCCTTCTGTTGTCTGTCTCATGTAGAAGACTGATCCTCTCTCTCCTTCTGTTGTCTGTCTCATGTAGAAGACTGAACCTCTTTAACCATCTGTTGTCTGTCTCATGTAGAAGGCTGTTAAAGAAAGTAAAGAGTCAGAACCAGAGAAAGCAGAGTGAGTAGTCTATACATTTATTTATCTCTGTCTGTGTGTATGTTTACTTCGGCTATGTAACATGAAGGGCATGTTAAAATCAACTTGATTTATAGTGTATTTAAAACATAAATTAAAATCCTGTGCTCGGTTGCTCGCATCTTGACAGTTTTTATTTTAAATAACAGTTTGATCTTAATGGATAATTTTTCTTAATTTTTCTTAAAATGAATATAATGGAATGAAACGAAAGACTGTGTTGTGTTGTGTGTTAGGGTTTCAGCTCTCTAAGAGTTGTCAGAGCTTTGTGCTGGTGTCAGATCAATAACAGATCGGCGGCCATCTTGTGTTCTCACAGCACAGAGAAGAAGGAGAAGGAAGACAAGGCCAAGGAGGAGGAGCCTAAAGAGGAAGTGGCTCATGAGAAGCCCGCCCCCAAGTCCAGAAACGGCCAATCAAAGGATGCTCCTACTTCCTTCTTTGCCAGCTTCTTGGCTGGGCTAGAGATCTACCAGGCCAAGATGCTGGTAATACATCAGACATTGTGTTTGTTCGAAATCGACTACATTTACGCGTCTTGAGCGCGGGAAATCTCTCTCCAGAAATAGTTTTTCTGCCTGCCACCTGCTGTCAACAGTGACCTTCCACGTTGTCTTCATTGCAGTCACGCTCACCTCAGAAGACTGCTTTAAATGATCGTGACTAAATGTATTATCATGACTAAATGTATTATCATGATTAAATGTCTAACTTTGATTGTTCCATGTGTTTGCAGAACACGCTGGCTCGAAACTTCTACAACATGCGCTTCCTGGCTCTGTTTGTGGCGTTTGCCATCAACTTCATTCTACTGTTCTACAGGGTAATTTATTATAACCTTTAATGTTTTCTTGCTCTCTTTTCTACAAGATGTAAATAATTATTGGGTTGATGGAGAGATGAGGAGGTGTTTTCTTTCCCACCATACGGTGACAGTTCTTTACCAATAACCAGGCTTTTCTATATAACAAGGTCTCATAGTCTCACTGCTGAATTAGACGTTCATCCACATTCTCCAAACGTCAAATTTAGAAGTGTTTTTTTTTGCTCCCGCTGCTCTGTATCATTCAATTTCTTCAAATGACACATTTTGAAGTTAAGGGTTAAGTTTAGTCACTCATTCTGAATGGGTAAGGTAAGGGTTAAGGTTTTGGATAGAGTTAAAACATGAAGTTTAGTCACTCATTATGAATGGTTATGGTAAGGGATAAGGTTTGGATAGGGTTATGAATGGTTAAGGTTAGGGTTAAGGTTTGGATAGGGTTATGAATGGTTAAGGTAAGGGCTAAGGTTTGGATAGGGTTATGAATGGTTAAGGTAAGGGCTAAGGTTTGGATAGGGTTATGAATGGTTAAGGTAAGGGTTAAGGTTAGGGATAGGGTTATGAATGGTTAAGGTAAGGGTTAAGGTTTGGATAGGGTTATGAATGGTTAAGGTTAGGGTTAAGGTTAGGGATAGTCAAAACCCACAACTGGGATTAGAACACACAACCTTCTGATCCAGAGCCATAGGTATAAGCCTATCCACAACACCCTAGCAAAAACCAAGCCTACTTGATAGTAATAGTGCTCACTGTTGCCGGGTTTTGAAGGCATTTCCCGACGTCATCAGGACGTGAGATAGATGTCCAATTTTGACATCAATCTTGAATGACCTGACTGCTTGTATGACCACTTGGAGCCAAACTTTGAGACAACATTGTGAGCTGGTTGTGTGTTTGCTGCGATTTGACCATTGTGCAGTTTGTCATAGAAATAAAAAACACATTTTCTCTGTGGGTCGTCTGCCCTCAGGTGACTGCTGATGAGGACTCCTGGACTAGTTCTGATGATGATGATGAGGAAGGTGGTGAGGAGTACTTTGTCCTGGAGGAGAGTACAGGCTACATGGCTCCTACACTGTGTTTCCTGGCTGTGTTCCACACTGCCCTCTCTATCCTCTGTTTGATTGGCTACTACTTTCTCAAGGTGATTCCAATCATTTAATCAATCAGCAACCGATCACATCATTTCACAGCATCTTTCTGTCCGTCTGCGTTTCCGTCTGCGTGTCCGTCTGCGTTGTCCGTCTGCCTACCCGTTTGTCTCGGTCCGTCGTTCTATTCTAATGATCTTCTTCCTCAATGTTTCTCCTCTCACTCTTTTTCTCTCTCTGTCATCCATTTCCCTCCCAGGTGCCTCTGGTGGTGTTTAAGAGAGAGAAGGGAATCGCCAGGCTGTTGGAGTTTGAAGGTCTCTACATCACAGAGCAGCCGGCAGACGATGACATCACAGGACAGTGGGACCGGCTCGTCATCAACACCCCGTGAGTCATTACCACGGAGGTACACTCAGTGCCTGACTTGGACTGAAACAGGTGCCGGTACTGTTTATATTTAGGTGCGGGAGTTCCGCAATACTTTCGAGCTAAGATTCTATGAGAGGTGCAGGATCTCAAGCAGTAGAACATTTGAGGTGCCGGTACTCAGTTCCCGTAAGCTCCTGCTCAAGTCAACCAGTGTTTAAACTCATATGAACAAGTCAGTTGAAAAAAATCACCAGCTTCAGATCAAAGTTCCAAATAGAATTGGAGAGACGTTGAACGACTGATACCATGTCTATTTTTCTTTCTTATTTTTCTCAAGGTCCTTCCCTAATAATTACTGGGACAAGTTTATCAAACGGAAGGTACGTGGGGTTTCAAAACTAATATAAAAATGTATAATAATAATGTTATTCACACAGAATTCTACACTAGTACTATACAGTATAATGTCATAGTGTAGTATAACAATATTATAAACCCAAACCGTATGTCTTTCCTTGTATGTGTCTGTCTAAAGGTCATTAATAAGTATGGAGATCTGTATGTGTCTGTCTATAGGTCATTAATTAGTATGGAGATCTGTATGTGTCTGTTCTGTCTATAGGTCATTAATTAGTATGGAGATCTGTATGTGTCTGTCTATAGGTCATTAATAAGTATGGAGATCTGTATGTGTCTGTCTATAGGTCATTAATAAGTATGGAGATCTGTATGTGTCTGTCTATAGGTCATTAATTAGTATGGAGATCTGTATGTGTCTGTCTATAGGTCATTAATTAGTATGGAGATCTGTATGTGTCTGTCTATAGGTCATTAATTAGTATGGAGATCTGTATGTGTCTGTCTATAGGTCATTAATTAGTATGGAGATCTGTATGTGTCTGTCTAAAGGTCATTAATAAGTATGGAGATCTGTATGTGTCTGTCTATAGGTCATTAATTAGTATGGAGATCTGTATGTGTCTGTCTATAGGTCATTAATTAGTATGGAGATCTGTATGTGTCTGTCTATAGGTCATTAATTAGTATGGAGACCTGTATGTGTCTGTCTATAGGTCATTAATTAGTATGGAGACATGTATGTGTCTGTCTATAGGTCATTAATTAGTATGGAGACCTGTATGTGTCTGTCTATAGGTCATTAATTAGTATGGAGACCTGTATGTGTCTGTCTATAGGTCATTAATTAGTATGGAGACCTGTATGTGTCTGTCTATAGGTCATTAATTAGTATGGAGATCTGTATGTGTCTGTCTATAGGTCATTAATTAGTATGGAGACATGTATGTGTCTGTTCTGTCTATAGGTCATTAATAAGTATGGAGACATGTATGGAGCTGAGCGGATAGCTGAGCTGTTGGGTCTGGATAAGAGCGCCCTGGACTTCGACCCTACTCAGGAGACCGTGGTGGAGGCGGCTTCTCTTGTATCCTGGTGAGACATCCACTCTTCTCATATCATCTCAACTAAACTCTTAATAGTGTGAATGCTGGCTGACGCATCGCTAATAAAATACGTTGCTAATAAACATAGTGATAGACATAGTACCTCAGTTTAGTTAACCGCTGGTGAGAAAGTAATCCTCTCATACCAACACAGTAAAATACATGATGATACCTCTGTCTGTTTCCCAGCTAAGAAACCTCTTGTCTGTTTCCCAGCTAAGAAACCTCTGTCTGTTTCCCAGCTAAGAAACCTCTTGTCTGTTTCCCAGCTAAGAAACCTCTGTCTGTTTCCCAGCTAAGAAACCTCTTGTCTGTTTCCCAGCTAAGAAACCTCTTGCCTGTTTCCCAGCTAAGAAACCTCTTGTCTGTTTCCCAGCTAAGAAACCTCTGTCTGTTTCCCAGCTAAGAAACCTCTTGTCTGTTTCCCTATGGCAGGTTGAGCTCTATCGACACCAAGTACCACATCTGGAAAATGGGAGTGGTGCTGACTGACAACGTAAGTGTTTACTCCCTCAATAAAGCCAAATTGTCAACCTAGCTCCTCTCCCTTCAGTGTTTGTGGCTGGCATTAGGGCTCTGGATAGGTGTACGGAGTATGGTCAAAGCACCCTGAGGCCATCAGAAGGCTAGCTGGAGCCATCACCATACTGCTTACACCTATCCAGTCCCTTACAATCTGTAAACACAAAGGTGAAAGCACTAAGGATTTCAAGTTGATTTTTAGACTGATGAAGTGACGGACTGAGCTTCACTTTTCCTTGTTCTGTCATGTCAGTCGTTCCTGTACCTGATCTGGTACGCCACCATGTCCATCCTGGGGCACTACAACAACTTCTTCTTCGCTGCCCATCTGTTGGACATCGCCATGGGCTTCAAGACCCTCCGGACCATCCTGTCCTCCGTCACTCACAATGGAAAACAGGCATGTGGCAATAACACCACCAGGCACCGTCAGAGCCACATAGACATTTGAACCACTAGACTGTAGATCAGGGGACATCTCAATAATCTAAAGTCGCATCCTCTCCCTTATCTGCAATAATCTGAAAACACATGGCAGTTATATCACTTTAGTGACGAGAAGCCAGGAAGATCCTCCCAGACAGACACATGGGGCAATAGGGTGCTTTCAGATCTGGGTCAAATACATGTCAAATACCTGTGCTTTCAAAAAAAACTCCAAGCTAAATCAAGCACATCTCATACACTGAACAAAAATATAAACACAACATGTAAAGTGTTGGTCCCATGTTTCATGAGCTGAAATACAAAATAAAAGCTTATTTCTCAAATTTGGTGCACAAATTTGTTTACATCCCTGAGTGAGCATTTCTCTTTTGCCCTATATAATCAAATCAAATCAAATCAAATTTATTTATATAGCCCTTCGTACATCAGCTGAAATCTCAAAGTGCTGTACAGAAACCCAGCCTAAAACCCCAAACAGCAAGCAATGCATGTGAAAGAAGCACGGTGGCTGGGAAAAACTCCCTAGGAAAAACTCCTGAGAAAGGCCAAAAACCTAGGAAGAAACCTAGAGAGGAACCAGGCTATGAGGGGTGGCCAGTCCTCTTCTGGCTGTGCCGGGTGGATATTATAACAGAACATGGTCAAGATGTTAAAATGTTCGTAAATGACCAGCATGGTCAAATAATAATAATCATAGTAATTGTCGAGGGTGCAACAAGCACGTCCGGTGAACAGGTCAGGGTTCCGTAGCCGCAGGCAGAACAGTTGAAACTGGAGCAGCAGCATAATCCATCTACCTGACAGGTGGGGCATATCAAGAAGCTAATTAAACATCATGATCATTACACAGGTCCACCTTGTGCTGCGGACAATAAAAGGCCTCTCTAAAATGTGTAATTTTGTTACACAACACAATGCCACAGATGTCTCACATTTTGAGGGAGTGTGCACTTGGCATGTTGACTGCAGGAATGTCCACCAGAGCGGTTGCCAGATAATTGAATGTTTATTTTTCTACTGTAAGCCTTCAAAGTCATTATAGAGAATGTGTCAGTATGTCCAACCGGCCTCACAACTGCAGACAATGTGTACGGCATCGTGTGGGCGAGTGGTTTGCTGATGTCAACGTTGTGAACAGAGTGCCCCATGGTGGCGATGGGGTTATGGTATAGCCAGGCATAAACTACAGACAACAAACACAGTTGCATTTTATCAATGGCAATTTGAATGTACAGAGACACCAATGACATTTAAATTTGACCCAGATATGGTTGCTGGTTACGAAAGGTTGATATCCTCATTCTAGTTAAGTCAAGTGAAGTCTTGTTTATTTTATTTGACCCAGATCTGGTTGCTGGTTACGAAAGGTTGATATCCTCATTCTAGTCAAGTGAAGTCTTGTTTATTTTATTTTACCCAAGTCTCAACACCAGGTGTTGTCACCTAAATAGTTTTCCTATTGTTCCATAAAAATGTTTTTAAAGTTCTGAACCAGTTCAAACCCCAAAAAAGTTTTCATATAGTTCCCTTTCGTAATTCTTTTTACTTGTGAAATCAACATTGTTTTTACCTTCAGCTCATGAATTTACTCAACAAATTAGCGGCGATAGTGCAGCTTGCTTCAGACCAGGTAAGATAGTTGATTATATACTTGATTGGTCAGATAAGTGCAGGAGCGAGATGAGAGAGTGGACATGGAGGGGAAATTCCCTTGGAAGAGCTGAACATCATGACGTGAACTGGAATGTGTTGAGACTATGACTAACATTGTAGCTTAACCAAAAGACACAATGATATACAAGACATTGGGAATATTTTTTGTGAACTAAAAATAATATTATTAATCGGTTCTCATGATAATAAAATAACGGTTCTGTTCAGGAACACCAGAGATCACGTTCTATCCCGGTTCTGTTTCGGTTCTGTTCAGGAACACCAGAGATCACGTTTTATCCCGGTTCTGTTTCGGTTCTGTTCCCTGAACCGGTTCCAACCCCTGCTCAACACACTTTACATTTCTGTATGTAGAGAACACTGTGAATATGAATGTCCTCTCTCTCTTTAGTTGGTGCTGACTGTAGGGCTGTCGGCGGTGGTGGTGTATCTGTACACTGTGGTGTTCTTCAACATCATCACTAATAATGACCCTTCTCTCTCTCTGTACAGTTGGTGCTGACTGTAGGGCTGTTGGCGGTGGTGGTGTATCTGTACACTGTGGTGTTCTTCAACATCATCACTAATAATGACCCTTCTCTCTCTCTGTACAGTTGGTGCTGACTGTAGGGCTGTTGGCGGTGGTGGTGTATCTGTACACTGTGGTGTTCTTCAACATCATCACTAATAATGACCCTTCTCTCTCTCTGTACAGTTGGTGCTGACTGTAGGGCTGTTGGCGGTGGTGGTGTATCTGTACACTGTGGTGTTCTTCAACATCATCACTAATAATGACCCTTCTCTCTCTCTGTACAGTTGGTGCTGACTGTAGGGCTGTTGGCGGTGGTGGTGTATCTGTACACTGTGGTGTTCTTCAACATCATCACTAATAATGACCCTTCTCTCTCTCTGTACAGTTGGTGCTGACTGTAGGGCTGTTGGCGGTGGTGGTGTATCTGTACACTGTGGTGTTCTTCAACATCATCACTAATAATGACCCTTCTCTCTCTCTGTACAGTTGGTGCTGACTGTAGGGCTGTTGGCGGTGGTGGTGTATCTGTACACTGTGGTGTTCTTCAACATCATCACTAATAATGACCCTTCTCTCTCTCTGTACAGTTGGTGCTGACTGTAGGGCTGTTGGCGGTGGTGGTGTATCTGTACACTGTGGTGTTCTTCAACATCATCACTAATAATGACCCTTCTCTCTCTCTGTACAGTTGGTGCTGACTGTAGGGCTGTTGGCGGTGGTGGTGTATCTGTACACTGTGGTGTTCTTCAACATCATCACTAATAATGACCCTTCTCTCTCTCTGTACAGTTGGTGCTGACTGTAGGGCTGTTGGCGGTGGTGGTGTATCTGTACACTGTGGTGTTCTTCAACATCATCACTAATAATGACCCTTCTCTCTCTCTGTACAGTTGGTGCTGACTGTAGGCCTGTTGGCGGTGGTGGTGTATCTGTACACTGTGGTGTTCTTCAACATCATCACTAATAATGACCCTTCTCTCTCTCTGTACAGTTGGTGCTGACTGTAGGGCTGTTGGCGGTGGTGGTGTATCTGTACACTGTGGTGTTCTTCAACATCATCACTAATAATGACCCTTCTCTCTCTCTGTACAGTTGGTGCTGACTGTAGGGCTGTTGGCGGTGGTGGTGTATCTGTACACTGTGGTGTTCTTCAACATCATCACTAATAATGACCCTTCTCTCTCTCTGTACAGTTGGTGCTGACTGTAGGGCTGTTGGCGGTGGTGGTGTATCTGTACACTGTGGTGTTCTTCAACATCATCACTAATAATGACCCTTCTCTCTCTCTGTACAGTTGGTGCTGACTGTAGGGCTGTTGGCGGTGGTGGTGTATCTGTACACTGTGGTGTTCTTCAACATCATCACTAATAATGACCCTTCTCTCTCTCTGTACAGTTGGTGCTGACTGTAGGGCTGTTGGCGGTGGTGGTGTATCTGTACACTGTGGTGTTCTTCAACATCATCACTAATAATGACCCTTCTCTCTCTCTGTACAGTTGGTGCTGACTGTAGGCCTGTTGGCGGTGGTGGTGTATCTGTACACTGTGGTGTTCTTCAACATCATCACTAATAATGACCCTTCTCTCTCTCTGTACAGTTGGTGCTGACTGTAGGGCTGTTGGCGGTGGTGGTGTATCTGTACACTGTGGTGTTCTTCAACATCATCACTAATAATGACCCTTCTCTCTCTCTGTACAGTTGGTGCTGACTGTAGGGCTGTTGGCGGTGGTGGTGTATCTGTACACTGTGGTGTTCTTCAACATCATCACTAATAATGACCCTTCTCTCTCTCTGTACAGTTGGTGCTGACTGTAGGGCTGTTGGCGGTGGTGGTGTATCTGTACACTGTGGTGTTCTTCAACATCATCACTAATAATGACCCTTCTCTCTCTCTGTACAGTTGGTGCTGACTGTAGGGCTGTTGGCGGTGGTGGTGTATCTGTACACTGTGGTGTTCTTCAACATCATCACTAATAATGACCCTTCTCTCTCTCTGTACAGTTGGTGCTGACTGTAGGGCTGTTGGCGGTGGTGGTGTATCTGTACACTGTGGTGTTCTTCAACATCATCACTAATAATGACCCTTCTCTCTCTCTGTACAGTTGGTGCTGACTGTAGGGCTGTTGGCGGTGGTGGTGTATCTGTACACTGTGGTGTTCTTCAACATCATCACTAATAATGACCCTTCTCTCTCTCTGTACAGTTGGTGCTGACTGTAGGGCTGTTGGCGGTGGTGGTGTATCTGTACACTGTGGTGTTCTTCAACATCATCACTAATAATGACCCTTCTCTCTCTCTGTACAGTTGGTGCTGACTGTAGGGCTGTTGGCGGTGGTGGTGTATCTGTACACTGTGGTGTTCTTCAACA
This sequence comes from Salmo trutta, assembly GCF_901001165.1. Lineage (NCBI taxonomy): Eukaryota > Metazoa > Chordata > Actinopteri > Salmoniformes > Salmonidae > Salmo > Salmo trutta. Next base: position 34,303,391 of record NC_042991.1, read on the forward strand.
TCATCACTAATAATGACCCTTCTCTCTCTCTGTACAGTTGGTGCTGACTGTAGGGCTGTTGGCGGTGGTGGTGTATCTGTACACTGTGGTGTTCTTCAACATCATCACTAATAATGACCCTTCTCTCTCTCTGTACAGTTGGTGCTGACTGTAGGGCTGTTGGCGGTGGTGGTGTATCTGTACACTGTGGTGTTCTTCAACATCATCACTAATAATGACCCTTCTCTCTCTCTGTACAGTTGGTGCTGACTGTAGGGCTGTTGGCGGTGGTGGTGTATCTGTACACTGTGGTGTTCTTCAACATCATCACTAATAATGACCCTTCTCTCTCTCTGTACAGTTGGTGCTGACTGTAGGGCTGTTGGCGGTGGTGGTGTATCTGTACACTGTGGTGTTCTTCAACATCATCACTAATAATGACGATTCTCTCTCTCTGTACAGTTGGTGCTGACTGTAGGGCTGTTGGCGGTGGTGGTGTATCTGTACACTGTGGTGTTCTTCAACATCATCACTAATAATGACCCTTCTCTCTCTCTGTACAGTTGGTGCTGACTGTAGGGCTGTTGGCGGTGGTGGTGTATCTGTACACTGTGGTGTTCTTCAACATCATCACTAATAATGACCCTTCTCTCTCTCTGTACAGTTGGTGCTGACTGTAGGGCTGTTGGCGGTGGTGGTGTATCTGTACACTGTGGTGTTCTTCAACATCATCACTAATAATGACCCTTCTCTCTCTCTGTACAGTTGGTGCTGACTGTAGGGCTGTTGGCGGTGGTGGTGTATCTGTACACTGTGGTGTTCTTCAACATCATCACTAATAATGACCCTTCTCTCTCTCTGTACAGTTGGTGCTGACTGTAGGGCTGTTGGCGGTGGTGGTGTATCTGTACACTGTGGTGTTCTTCAACATCATCACTAATAATGACCCTTCTCTCTCTCTGTACAGTTGGTGCTGACTGTAGGCCTGTTGGCGGTGGTGGTGTATCTGTACACTGTGGTGTTCTTCAACATCATCACTAATAATGACCCTTCTCTCTCTCTGTACAGTTGGTGCTGACTGTAGGGCTGTTGGCGGTGGTGGTGTATCTGTACACTGTGGTGTTCTTCAACATCATCACTAATAATGACCCTTCTCTCTCTCTGTACAGTTGGTGCTGACTGTAGGGCTGTTGGCGGTGGTGGTGTATCTGTACACTGTGGTGTTCTTCAACATCATCACTAATAATGACCCTTCTCTCTCTCTGTACAGTTGGTGCTGACTGTAGGGCTGTTGGCGGTGGTGGTGTATCTGTACACTGTGGTGTTCTTCAACATCATCACTAATAATGACCCTTCTCTCTCTCTGTACAGTTGGTGCTGACTGTAGGGCTGTTGGCGGTGGTGGTGTATCTGTACACTGTGGTGGCCTTCAACTTCTTCAGGAAGTTCTACAACAAGAGCGAGGACGAGGACGCACCTGACATGAAGTGTGACGACATGATGACTGTAAGTCTGCACACACACACACCTCTACTCACTGCTAATAGATAACTCAACACAGTAGTATTGATACTGTGTCATAGCACGTATCAGTCAGTCATACACATCCTTCACAGGTTAAGTCTTTAAGATAATCCACTAATAGATGGCTTGGTTGGACTTAATTCCACAACTCACAGAACATGTTGTAGGAAGGAATCCAAAACTGCTGCACGTCCTCCTCAGTGTTATCTGTTCCACCTGTATATCCTCCTCAGTGTTATCTGTTCCACCTGTATGTCCTCCTCAGTGTTATCTGTTCCACCTGTATATCCTCCTCAGTGTTATCTGTTCCACCTGTATATCCTCCTCAGTGTTATCTGTTCCACCTGTATATCCTCCTCAGTGTTATCTGTTCCACCTGTATATCCTCCTCAGTGTTATCTGTTCCACCTGTATATCCTCCTCAGTGTTATCTGTTCCACCTGTATATCCTCCTCAGTGTTATCTGTTCCACCTGTATATCCTCCTCAGTGTTATCTGTTCCACCTGTATGTCCTCCTCAGTGTTATCTGTTCCACCTGTATATCCTCCTCAGTGTTATCTGTTCCACCTGTATATCCTCCTCAGTGTTATCTGTTCCACCTGTATATCCTCTTCAGTGCTATCTGTTCCACCTGTATGCCCTCCTCAGTGTTATCTGTTCCACCTGTATGTCCCCCTCAGTGTTATCTGTTCCACCTGTATGTCCTCCTCAGTGTTATCTGTTCCACCTGTATATCCTCCTCAGTGTTATCTGTTCCACCTGTATATCCTCCTCAGTGTTATCTGTTCCACCTGTATATCCTCCTCAGTGTTATCTGTTCCACCTGTATATCCTCCTCAGTGTTATCTGTTCCACCTGTATATCCTCCTCAGTGTTATCTGTTCCACCTGTACATCCTCCTCAGTGTTATCTGTTCCACCTGTACATCCTCCTCAGTGCTATCTGTTCCACCTGTACATCCTCCTCAGTGTTATCTGTTCCACCTGTATTTCCTCCTCAGTGTTATCTGTTCCACCTGTATATCCTCCTCAGTGTTATCTGTTCCACCTGTATATCCTCCTCAGTGTTATCTGTTCCACCTGTATATCCTCCTCAGTGTTATCTGTTCCACCTGTATATCCTCCTCAGTGTTATCTGTTCCACCTGTATATCCTCCTCAGTGTTATCTGTTCCACCTGTATATCCTTCTCAGTGTTATCTGTTCCACCTGTATATCCTCCTCAGTGTTATCTGTTCCACCTGTATATCCTCCTCAGTGTTATCTGTTCCACCTGTATATCCTCCTCAGTGTTATCTGTTCCACCTGTATATCCTTCTCAGTGTTATCTGTTCCACCTGTATATCCTCCTCAGTGTTATCTGTTCCACCTGTATATCCTCCTCAGTGTTATCTGTTCCACCTGTATATCCTCCTCAGTGTTATCTGTTCCACCTGTATATCCTTCTCAGTGTTATCTGTTCCACCTGTATATCCTCCTCAGTGTTATCTGTTCCACCTGTATATCCTCCTCAGTGTTATCTGTTCCACCTGTATATCCTCCTCAGTGTTATCTGTTCCACCTGTATATCCTCCTCAGTGTTATCTGTTCCACCTGTATATCCTCCTCAGTGTTATCTGTTCCACCTGTATATCCTCCTCAGTGTTATCTGCTCCGCCTGTATATCCTCCTCAGTGTTATCTGTTCCGCCTGTATATCCTCCTCAGTGTTATCTGTTCCGCCTGTATATCCTCCTCAGTGTTATCTGTTCCGCCTGTATATCCTCCTCAGTGTTATCTGTTCCGCCTGTATATCCTCCTCAGTGTTATCTGTTCCACCTGTATGTCCTCCTCAGTGTTATCTGTTCCACCTGTATATCCTCCTCAGTGTTATCTGTTCCACCTGTATATCCTCCTCAGTGTTATCTGTTCCACCTGTATATCCTCCTCAGTGTTATCTGTTCCACCTGTATATCCTCCTCAGTGTTATCTGTTCCACCTGTATATCCTCCTCAGTGTTATCTGTTCCACCTGTACATCCTCCTCAGTGTTATCTGTTCCACCTGTACATCCTCCTCAGTGCTATCTGTTCCACCTGTATATCCTCCTCAGTGTTATCTGTTCCACCTGTATTTCCTCCTCAGTGTTATCTGTTCCACCTGTATATCCTCCTCAGTGTTATCTGTTCCACCTGTATATCCTCCTCAGTGTTATCTGTTCCACCTGTATATCCTCCTCAGTGTTATCTGTTCCACCTGTATATCCTCCTCAGTGTTATCTGTTCCACCTGTATATCCTCCTCAGTGTTATCTGTTCCACCTGTATATCCTTCTCAGTGTTATCTGTTCCACCTGTATATCCTCCTCAGTGTTATCTGTTCCACCTGTATATCCTCCTCAGTGTTATCTGTTCCACCTGTATATCCTCCTCAGTGTTATCTGTTCCACCTGTATATCCTTCTCAGTGTTATCTGTTCCACCTGTATATCCTCCTCAGTGTTATCTGTTCCACCTGTATATCCTCCTCAGTGTTATCTGTTCCACCTGTATATCCTCCTCAGTGTTATCTGTTCCACCTGTATATCCTCCTCAGTGTTATCTGTTCCACCTGTATATCCTCCTCAGTGTTATCTGTTCCACCTGTATATCCTCCTCAGTGTTATCTGTTCCACCTGTATATCCTCCTCAGTGTTATCTGTTCCACCTGTATATCCTCCTCAGTGTTATCTGTTCCACCTGTATATCCTTCTCAGTGTTATCTGTTCCACCTGTATATCCTCCTCAGTGTTATCTGTTCCGCCTGTATATCCTCCTCAGTGTTATCTGTTCCGCCTGTATATCCTCCTCAGTGTTATCTGTTCCGCCTGTATATCCTCCTCAGTGTTATCTGTTCCGCCTGTATATCCTCCTCAGTGTTATCTGTTCCGCCTGTATATCCTCCTCAGTGTTATCTGTTCCACCTGTATATCCTCCTCAGTGTTATCTGTTCCACCTGTATATCCTCCTCAGTGTTATCTGTTCCACCTGTATGTCCTCCTCAGTGTTATCTGTTCTACCTGTTCATCCTCCTCAGTGTTATCTGTTCCACCTGTATATCCTCCTCAGTGTTATCTGTTCATCCTCCTCAGTGTTATCTGTTCCACCTGTACGCCGGGGTGAGGGCCGGCGGTGGTATCGGTGATGAGCTCGAGGACCCGGCAGGAGACCCCTACGAGCTGTGGCGTATCCTCTTTGACATCACCTTCTTCTTCTTCGTCATCGTCATCCTCCTGGCCATCATCCAGGGTACGTTATCTACGTGGCCGGTGATTCTCAACCTTGTTTGGTTACTGTACCTCCGATCACATTGCTTTGCTATACGATATGAGTCATATGAGGCTTCCCAAATTCCCCCTGTGGATAGGATTGGTACCTCCGGGGTCCCAGAACCCCAGGTTGGGAATCACTGTACTTGGCTTCTTGCTGTTTAAAACAACAGCTGAGAGGACTAGGCTTTCCTGTGTATTAAATGTGAAGTTAAAATGCTGTCTTGTTCAATACTCCAGGTTTGATTATTGATGCATTTGGGGAACTGAGAGACCAGCAGGAGCAGGTGAAGGAGGATATGGAGGTAAGAGTTCACCTGGTCTGGAGGTGAGAGTTCACCTGGTCTGGAGGTGAGAGTTCACCTGGTCTCACCTAGAACCTACTGTATCAATGTTAGGAAACAGCAATGTTATTCTGTTGTTGTTAAGTCGTTGACACGATTCCATATTCTTCACAACAGAACATTTTATCCTCTTGAATAAATGCTAATATGTTAAGGGAGGGGAATGTATCTGATTGGGTTAACACATTCCATCCTCTTGTAGACTAAATGCTTCATCTGTGGAATTGGAAACGACTACTTTGACACAACACCCCACGGCTTTGAGACCCACACCTTACAAGAGCACAACCTGGCCAACTACCTGTGAGTACATACTGACGTGAGGATGTTGTCCAAGCACATACGACCAGAGCTGCTCCATTAAAAGGCTCTCGTTTGAATTTAATTAGATGTGTTTAACCAATGATGCTCTGGATGAAAGCCTGAGTTAATATTTTGATCAAACTGGCCTCCTTTGACACTGCTTTTGTCCTTGTGCAGCTTCTTCCTGATGTACCTCATCAACAAGGACGAGACTGAACACACCGGTCAGGTACGTACAATAACACTTCTCTTTATCATATGAAAACAGGTCACAGGTCATCGAAAAACACCTTCTCACTCATGAAACCCTTTATCGTACTGCGTGTTTCCGTTTCCCTCAACAGGAGTCGTATGTGTGGAAGATGTACCAGGAGAGATGCTGGGACTTCTTCCCTGCAGGGGACTGTTTCAGGAAGCAGTATGAGGACCTGCTTGGGTAGAGAGGACACTTAACACTACATTACCCAGCTACCCTACAACCTTACCTGGGTAGAAAGGACACTTAACACTACATTACCCAGCTACCCTTCAACCCTACCTGGGTCAAGAGGACACCTTACACTACATTACCCAGCTACCATAAAACAACTATCTGTATTTGAGAGACACGTCTCCTCACAACGCTACACCTCATCTGAGACAGACTTCTTACTCACTTCAATGAACTTTAATAGATAGACAACACTATCTGTGTAGAGAGGACACCAGAACACTACCCAGTTACCCTACAACACCATCTGGGTAGAGAGAACACTACCCAGGCACCCTACAACACCATCTGGGCAGAGAGAACACTACCCAGGTACCCTACAACACCATCTGGGTAGAGAGAACACCAGAACACTACCCAGGTACCCTACAACACCATCTGGGTAGAGAGAACACCAGAACACTACCCAGGTACCCTACAACACCATCTGGGTAGAGAGGACACCAGAACACTACCCAGGTACCCTACAACACTATCTGGGTAGAGGACACCAGAACACTACCCAGTTACCCTACAACACTATCTGGGTAGAGAGAACACTACCCAGGTACCCTACAACACCATCTGGGCAGAGAGGACACTCTTTGTATCTGAGAGACTAACTCACTTGAACCTTAATGGAACCTGAAAACTAGCTCCACGTTGCTCTTCTGTTGCCATTGTATCCATCATACAGTATCACCTATTGAAATGGCCAGCCACTACTGAGGAGAGACTGATGTGACGAAGACGATGACGACGATGATTGGACTTGGTGTTTGGATTTTTTTGCCTCTCACTAAATGATAAGTCACCTACCACGGTGACACCTCGTATGCTCTTTCGAATGCAAAAAAATAATATTTTGATGTGATTTGTCATGATGACACATTGCCCTTTTCACTCGCTTCACACCAAAACCGTTGCACAATTTGTCATGTGGCAGAGTGGAGACATTGATGTGTAGGGTTTCAGTTTGATGGGTGATGGATAATGCACAAGCCATGATATTAATACCGAAGACAGTAATACCCCAGATATTAACTGAGTACCAAAATAAGATTGTTGCTAGAATGTGTATTGTGGTCGTGATAATGATGAAACTAGAAATTAAATTCATTGAATTAGAGCTATTCTAGCTTTATTGAACTTGGTCTGAATCTGATTTGCTTGGTGAGATGAGGAATTTAAAAATGGGTCCCTCAAGGGTCAGTCTTGAGCCCATTATAGTTGTTTATCAAGTGCCATTGTGCCTTAATTTGACAAACTATACACACACAAACATGGCGTCCCTTGACGCCCTTAGTGCTCTAGATTTTGGATTAGTTATGAGCATAATTGGCTAGCTACAGTAGTGATAGTTTTGTGGATTTTCAGTTCAAAACATTTACTTTGTTGTACAAAAACTAGGTAACCATTGTGTAAATGTTGCTCCGTTTGGATTGGTTCCCAAGCTGCAGAGTCTCCTTGCCTGCCTGTACACCTTTCTTTCCACAGTAGAAATGAGAAATGACACACTGAGGAAATAACATGGTTCAAGAGTTATTGAACACGTAACGACAGAGAGAAACAGTGAACCTCTAATTGTATGAACATTTGGATGTAGTAGCTTTGAGAAACTGCGTTTCTTTCTGAGGAGGCAGGAAGAAGGATGGAGAAGAATAAAGTAACCGATGCAATGAAAAACATCTCTGTTGTCCATGGCAACTAGCACCGATCCAATCACAGAAACCTTTCTGAGGGTAAAGGGGTGTGTGTGTGTGTGTGTGTGTGTGTGTGTGTGTATGTGTGTGTGCGTCTGACAAGGCAAAAGGAGTAGAAATACCATTATCCTTTAACGTTGAATAAGTAAAAGTACAAAACACAGTTAAACACTCGGTCGCTCACAGAGTTCTGGTGCTGCTAACAGTCCCATGTCTGTAGCCCCAGTCAGCCGCCAATCCTTCAGCCACTCCATCAAGTGTCCCAGGGTTGGTTGGTTAGTGAGACGGAGAAAAACAGGGACTTTGACATGTGAATCAGTAAAATGGGAGTGGGGGGAAGGGAGATAACTCTCAACAATTCATTTGTGAAAAGTAAATTCTAGAATTGGCTATCATAAATCAACAATGCCTTCGTCCAAATTTGATCTTACGATTGTCCATTTATGAAAAGTCAATTCAGTTTTCATAGTGATCTGTAATTTCTAAACGGCTTTCAGATAAGCAGCGCTTCTCTCCCTAACCCTCATGTCAAAAAACATTAAGGAAAGAAAGAAGCATAATTGACCCTTCGCTATGCCCCGCCCCAGAATATTGGGCAACCAATCGCAACACTCCAATGGATAGCAACTGTTGTCAAGTCCGACACATTGGTCAACCTCACACGTAAATTGCATTTTTAAATGGATAAATAACTGAACAGTGCAACAGGACTACTGTGGTTCCTGAAATACAGAGCCTGGTAGAGGATTTTTCAAATCGCTAATTATAATTTTGCTACATTGTTTGCTAGCTCAGTGTTATGTACACTTGACCTTAATTACGCCAACAAAAATATACTTTCCAGGTCACCTATTACATATATATATTGTAATGAAACAGCAGGGAGCAGGTCTCGAGCCCTCGACCTTCTAGCCCGAAGTCCAGCGCGCTATCGACTGTGCCGCAAAAGCATGCTCCAATGGCAGAGTCGATTTCCGCGTTTATAAACCCAGGGTGGTTACAATATATATATATATATATACACACACACACACATGGAACAAGAATATGAACGCAATATTTTACTGAGTTACAGTCATAAATCCATCAATTTAAATAAATTCATTGGGCCCTAATCTATGGATTTCACGTGACTGGAAATAGAGATATGCATCAGTTGGTCACAGACACTTTAAAGAGCTAGGGACGTGGATCAGAAAACCAGTCAGTATCTGGTGTGACCACCATTTGCCTCATGCAGCGCGACACATCTTCGCATTGAGTTGATCAGGCTGTTGATTGTGGCTTTTTGGGAATGTTCTCCAACTCCTCTTCAATGGCTGTGTGATGTTGCTGGATATTGGCGGGTACTGGAACACGCTATCATACACGTCGATCCAGAGCATCCCAAACATGCTCAATGGGTGACATGTCTGGTGAGTATGCAGGCCATGGAATAACTGGGACATTTTCAGCTTCCAGGAATTGTGTACAGATCCTTGTGACATGGGACTGGGAATTATCATGCAGAAACTTGAGGTGATGGTGGTAGATGAATGGTACGACAATGGGCCTCAGGATCTCGTCATGGTATCTCTGTGCACTAATTGCTATCGATAAAATGCAACTGTGTTCGTTGTCCATAGTTTATGCCTGCCCATACCATAACCCCACCGCTACCATGGGACACTCGGGTTCACAATGTTGACATCAGCAAACCACTCGCCCACACAATGCCATACACGTGGTCTGCAGTTGTGAGGCCGGTTCGGATGTACAGCCAAATTCTCTAAAACGATGTTGGAGGTGGCTTATGGTAGAGAAATTAACACTAAATTATCTGGCAACAGCTCTGGTGGACATGCCTGCAGTCAAACTACACATTTTAGAGTGGCCTTGTATTGCCCCCACCACAAGGTGCACCTGTGTAATGATTATGCTGTTTAATCAGCTTCTTGATATGTCACACCCATCAAGTGGATGGATTATCTTGGCAAAGGAGAAATGCTCACTAAGTGGGAGGTAAACAAATGTGTGCACAACATTTGAAAGAAATAAGCTTTTTGTGTGTATAGAAAATTTCAAGGATATTTTATTTCAGCTCATGAAAAAAATACTTTACATGTGCGTCATTTTTTTCTCCAGTGTTTGTACACTACCGGAAATCTTAATTTCTTCCCGTTCTAACAAGCTGAAGACGTTCCATCTCTGCCACCCGCTGGAGGAGTAATGGGGGTGCGCCGTGTCTCTCTAAAATAGGGTTGGGGGGCAGTTTTGGCCTATTTCATTAGACACCTGTTTGCGAATAATTGAGTGAAATGATCAAAACAGTGCCACATTTGTATTGAATTAACGGTGCCACCAGAGGTCATCACTACATATGGAACGGAGGCTGTCACTGCTAGAAGTGACTGTGTTTGTAGTCAAGAAACTCAATTTGATAAATGTACACTATTTATTGATAATGTCTTGTCAAATAAATAATACATATATAGTGATTATGTATGATACACCAGCTTAAAAAAATATATACATATTTAAATGGGAAAAATAATTTAACAGGTCACCAGGGGTATTTGCTACTTTGGTTCCTGAAATGCAGAGCCTGTTTTTCAAATCCGAAATTATACTTTTGTTACATTGTTTTCTAGCTCTCAGTCTCACTGACCACCAAACGTTGCTAACGCTAACTACCTAGCCACTTAATTTAACTCAACATGTATGTTAGCTAGCTAAGTTAGCAATGTTATGAATAAAACTCCCATCTGCTGTCGACATCAGGATACGATTTGAGAGCACTAGTTAGCTCCAGATGTTGTCGTAGCTTTGACTGCATGCTGACAGTGAATTCAGAGACATTCAGTGGCCAGATACACTACAACCATCATTTGACCAGGTTTCCGTAATGACAGTCCACCACAACAACATACCCAATAGTTTCCTGATTAGCGAGTAGTCTGTTAAATTTCATTTTGTATTAGAAACACAGTTTGAGATCATTGTGAGGGGATTTCGCCAGTGGTCGAATTGTGCTTCCCGGGAAAATGTTGTTGTCCAAGATTGCAACAGTAACCAAGAGGGACGGGGTTTAGCGACGGGTAAATGACTGATATAGTCAATGCGGACGGCTAATAGGCAGGGTTTTTTTTTTTACCAATCAATCCATTGCCCAGGTCAATCTTTGTCTTCTGTTTCAACACTGGACATGACAGGACAGATGAGGAGTTGGATTGACAGGTACTGGATCAGGTGGACAGCATTTTTCACTCTCTGTCTCTCCCTGGCTCTTTCGCTCCTTCCTCCCTCTTAACGTCTTCATCCCTTCCACAGCGGACAGCTCCGTTGATAAGGCAACTGCTGAGCTGACGCTTCAGAATCCCACAACGTCGTCACCGTGGAGACGTAGACCAGCGTCAACCTGATCTGTGTGGACACGACATCCCAGTTTGTTCTGAGGCTCACGCTGCGACGTCGTAGCCGAGAGGTGACAGAACCATGGCAACAGCTGCCAAGGCGATGAGAGACGGTGCTGTCAAGAGTTCCAGAGAGGGGGATGAGATGAGACGAGAGTGAGACGTCCATGCAGTGGTGTAAAGTACTTAAGTAAAAAATACTATAAAGTACTACTTAAGTACTTATCTGTACTTTACTTTACTATTTATATTTTTAACTCATTTTACTTTTACTTTACTACATTCTTAAAGAAAATAATGTACTTTTTGCTCCATACATTTTCCCTGACACCCAAAAGTACTCATTACATTTTGACAGGAAAATGGTCAAATTCACACACTTATCAAGAGAACATCCCTGGTCATCCCTACTGCCTCTGATCTGGCAGACTCACTAAACACAAATGCTTAGTTTGTAAATTAATGTCTAAGTGTTTGAGTGTGCCTCTGGCTATCCGTAAATTTATAAAAAACACAATCATATTGTGCTGTCTGGTTTGCATAATATAAGGAATTTGACATTATTAATATTTTTACTTTTACTTTTGATACTTAAGTAAAAGTGAAAGTCACCCAGTAAAATACTACTTCAGTAAAAGTCTAAAAGTATTTGGTTTTAAATATACTTTAGTATCAACAGTAAATGGAATTGCTAAAATATACTTGAGTCATTTTCTATTTTAAGGTATCTTTACTTTTACTCAAGTATGACAATTGAGTACTTTTTCCACCACTGCTCCATGCCACATCGCCTTGCTTCATCCAAACTGACTTCAAATGATTTAAATCCTCTGTCTCGTCTTCCCTGCACGGTCTCTGTCTCTCAGATGTTTCTGCATTACTTGGACAAAGCATCGGTCAGTTTCTTTCAGTTGAATTAAATGTGTCTTAGATGAATTGGCATATAAAATGAGTTGTCATATGATTGGTGGCAGGTAGCCTAGCGGCTAAGAGCATTGGGTCATTCATGAAAGGTTGCCTGTTCGAATAGGTAACAAATGTGTTGATGTGCCCTTGAGCAAGGCACTTAACCCTAATTGGTTAGGGGGAGTGGGATATGTAAAAAAACAAAAACAATGTCCAATTCACACATGTATAATACACACTTGTATATGTGTGAAATAGGATAAAACATCCACCTAGTTATTTATTTATATCAAAGCCACTGCCGTAGTGTTTGCATGGTAATCAGTTGATGATATACAGGTGATAGAAAGACTTGACTGAGGAGCACAAAGTCCACTGAAGATACCGAAGATGAAGAACACCTTTCCAACATTGAGTTGTACCAGTGGCGACTAGTCATTCATTTTCAGCCCTACATTTTTATCTAAAAAAAATAAAAATGGGTTGCCTGTTTTGCATTTTATTTTTGACATTAATATGTGTCACGTATCAAACAATGTAAAAAAAATATATATATATCGTTGAGTTAATAAAGCCTCCATACAAATATGGTCTCTTTTTTGCTTTCTTGAGTAAAGCAGCTCCAAAATGATCGTTGTTGTTTAGGGGCATGTATCCCCATATTATCATTTGGTTTGCCCTATCAAGATTTACATGCTAAAGAGTTGCACCCCACTAGGTGCTATCACATAGGTGTGGTTACAGAGTTAACTAAGCAATTAACATCCCATCATGCTTAGGGTCACGTTTCAAAATGCTGGGCAGGCCATTATTTTAGATATCACGGCTATGCCCCCATAGGGTGACAACAATGCCCCCAACCACAGGGCACGAGTGGTCACTGATTGGTTTAATGAGCATGAAAACAATGTAAGCCATATGCCATGGCCGTCTCGGTCACCAGATCTCAATCCAATTGAACACTTATGGAGATTCTGGAGCGGCGCCTTAGACAGCGTTTTCCACCACCACCAACAAAACACCAAATGATGGAATTTCTTATGGAAGAATGGTGTCGCATCCCTCCAATAGAGTTCCAGACACTGGTAGAATCTATTCCAAGGTGCATTAAAGCTGTTCTGGCATAACACCCAACTAGGACACTATGTTGGAGTTTCCTTTATTTTGGCAGTTACCTGTATGATTCACATAAAATTCACTGTCATAATACTATGTAAACACGATGATTTTTTAAATTTTTTAATTTTTATTTCAACTTTATTTAACCAGGTAGGCAAGTTGAGAACAAGTTCTCATTTACAATTGCGACCTGGCCAAGATAAAGCAAAGCAGTTCGACAACATACAAAAACAGAGTTACACATGGAGTAAAACAAACATACATTCATTCGTTCATTCATTCATTCATTCATGTCATCACACAGTATACGAGTCATTCATGATTTCAAAATGCAAACAAGCATTTTTGTTTTAAAATAAAATAAAGTGACCGTTGAATAATTTGAATACTAGGCGTAAATTGCGTTCATGAATGTATAGGACTGTTTTGAGTCTTTGCTGTGATAAAGGTTTTCCAAAAGGTTTTATTTAGTGTTATTTACATTGTTCCAAATAGTCAGAAAAATTATTTTCAAATCTAACAGCACCTGTTTGGCACACATAATATGCATGAAGCGCTTGCTCCTTACCTTATTTTTCTTGATCGCCAGTATTTTCCACAACTGGTCACATATATTCCACAAATCTGACTTGCCCTTTACCTCCTGAACAACCAAAAAACAGTCCCCAGTTTCGAGTTTATTTGTCACGTCATCTGCATCCATTTTGCTGTCACGTGTTAAGGTGTTCAGAGTTTGCTATAACCAATTTATTGATGTGATTATGATATGCTATGCTATAGGTGAGGCCCTATTGGTCACGTTCATGCGATGCATACATGTGTCACGTAAAGAGGGCAAGGGTTGAGGGAATAGGGAATGTTTTTCCTAAATAAATAAGGGATTTCGGTAAGTCAGAAATGGCTGTCATTATGTTACAGCTTCAGCAACATGGACAGCGCTATACACACTGATGTTCTGTGGCGGTCGCTGCAGCAGGAAGAAGAGAGAGACAACGGGTGCTTGTCACAGTCCCCCGCTGTCATTTTTTTTTTTTTACACAGCGCAGCAAGTCTCAGCTGGGCTCGTCACAATCAAATCAATTGCGGTCGGACTCCTTCTAGTCATCTGTGCGTCTTAACTATTTCATCAAAACAGTGCTCCTATGTGTTTTCTGTGATCTGTGTTCGTAAAGAGGCAGTGTCACAGTCTTGTACAGTACGACCTGTGTGATGTCCTTCCCCTCTCCTCTGTTACGCGTTTCTAAGGTAACCTTTCTTTGCGGCAGGCAGTGTCCCAGCCTTTGGAACACCATTTCGGTCTTTGCATGTCAAAAAAGATACAAGTCAAATAACACTATTCTATTTTAGAGTGTTGTATGTGCTGAATTTGCATGGACAAGCCAAGTGCCACCACCACAGTCAGTAGTGTTTAACATGATTTTTGAATGACTACTTTCTCTGTACCCCACACATACAGATAATTGTAAGGTCCCTCAGTCAAACAGTGAATTTCAAACACATATTCAACCACAAAGAACAACAAGGTTTTCCAGTGCCTCACACCTATTGGTAGATGGGTAGAAAAAAAAGACAGACATTGAATATCCCTTTGAACATGGTGAAGTATTAATTACACTTTGGATGATGTATCAATACATCCAGTCACCACAAAGATACAGGCATCCTTCCTAACTTAGTTGCCAGAGAGAAAATAAACCGCTCAGGGATTTCACCATGAGGCCAATGGTGACTTAAAAACAGTTGCAGAGTTGAATGGTTGTGATAGGAGAAAACCGAGGATGGCTCAACAACATTGTAGTTACTCCAGAATACTTACAGTACCTAATTAACAGAGGGAAAAGAAGGAAGCCTTCAAAAACATTTAAAAATATGCATCCTGTTTGCAACAAGGCACTAAAGTAATACTGCAAAAACATTTGCAAAGCAATTCAGTTTTTGTCCAGAATAGAAAGTGTTATGTTTGGGGCAAATCCAATACAACACATTAGAGTGCCACTCTCCTACTTTCAAGCATAGTGGTGGCTGCATCATGTTATGGGTATGCTTGTAATCGTTAAGGACTGGGGAGTTTCAGGATAAAAAATAAACAGAATGGAGCTAAGCACAGGCAAAATCCTAGAGGAAGACCTGGTTCAGTCTGCTTTCTACCAGACTGGGAGATGAATTACCCTTTCAGCAAGACAATAACCTGAAACACAAGGCCAAATATACACTGGAGTTGCTTACCAAGACGACATTGAATGTTCCTGAGTGGCCTAGTTTCAGTTTTGACTTAAATCTACTTGAAAATCAATGGCAAGACCTGAAAATGGTTGTCTAGCAATGATCACCAACCAATTTGACAGAGCTTGAAGAATTTAGAAAATAATGAATGGGCAAATGTTGGTTGCAAAAATACATATATTTAATCAATTTTGAATTCAACAAAATGTGGAATAAGTCAAGGGGTATGAATAATTTCTGAAGGCACTGTAGATAAACATTTACTCGGGCTAGTATTGATCGCTATGAAGGTCAATGGTCGATGAGTGGGAGAAAGATAATACACTATGTGAGGATTAATGCTAACGAGTGTGTTTAAGTGTAATGAATATTCAGGGAGAAAATGGTGTAGATTCATGCGCAGAGCGCGGCTTGTGTTTATGTCACCTTCGCAGAAGGTAGGAATCACCAACCAATTTGTCCTTAACGATTACAAGCATACCCAGGCAGGCAAATGGTCATGCACAGGTAGGCAAACAGGCAGATGAATCAAAACTAGGACTGAAGGCTGTAACTGGTTCTCACAAACAAGCTGGGAAAAGGCTTAGTAGAGTCAAAAACGAACAATACCTCACAAAGGCACAAACAGAATGAAGTGAACTAAATAAGGAGCAGATGAGACCAGGTGAGTAACTAACACAGGTGAAACCAATGAACAAAAACGAAAGACAGGGCTACGTTCAAGAACACAAACAGGGCACAAGGTTGACTAAGAAAATAAATACAGAACCTTACATTGAGCATGGATTCTGCATCAACTGCATGACATAACTGCTTTTTAGCTGTTTTTTTTAATTAATTTTTCTTACCAATGTTACAATGTAACAGGGAACAAAAACAAAAATTGCCTTAAAAAGACCAAAAGGATTCACATGAGGTGATATAGCTTTTAAACTTTTAAACAGTAGGCTAAAAATGAAGTGTACATTTTATTTGAGGTGTTTACAGTTTTTTCCAAATGGCTGCGAAACTGAGAAGTAAAGTTGCCCCATCCAATCAGAGCCACTGAAGTTGAAACGAGCCCAGAACAGTCACTGGGTCGGTAGCTCTATCACCCATTGAAGAAGACATTTAAGATTGAAGCCAAGCAAACTTCCCAGGCCTTGAGGTCAGTGAGTTATCTAGCCACCCAGGGGAGTTAGGTCTAATCATTCCAGGAAAAGAAAAGCTCCAAACTTGCTGTCTATCTATTATTAGTTAATGGACAGACACATTGGTTCTGTCAGTCGTTTGGCCGTGTTTACACAGGCAGCCCAATTATTGGTCAAAAGACCAATTAGTGGCTACATATCAGAATTGGGCTGCCTGTTTAAATGCAGCCTTAGACACATTCATTGGGCCATGTTTACTCAGTACCAATGCAACATTTGCACAATTTTCTTCCAAGAAGGAATAAAGCATACAAGTTGTTGTTGGCGTACTATGCACACAAGAGTGAACCATCGACAATATTCTCTAGGCTCCAGTTTCAACTGTTCTGCCTGCGGCTATGGAACCCTGACCTGTTCACCGGACGTGCTACCTGTCCTAGACCTGCTGTTTTAAACTCTCTAGAGACAGCAGGAGCGGTAGAGATACTCTCAATGATCGGCTATGAAAAGCCAACTGACATTTACTACTGAAGTGCTGACTTGTTGCACCCTCTACAACCACTGTGATTATTATTATTTGACCATGCTGGTCATTTATGAACATTTGAAAGTCTTGGCCATGTTCTGTTATAATCTCCACCCGGCACAGCCAGAAGAGGACTGGCCACCCCTCATAGCCTGGTTCCTCTCTAGGTTTCTTCCTAGGTTCTGGCCTTTCTAGGGAGTTTTTCCTAGCCACCGTGCTTCTACCCCTGCATTGCTTGCTGTTTGGGGTTTTTAGGCTGGGTTTCTATACAGCACTTTGATATATCAGCTGATGTAAGAAAGGCTATATAAATACATTTCATTTGATTCAGTGGCATGTCAGTGACTGAACTGCACAGGATCCTGCTTACTCAAATTCATTAAATAATACTGATATTCCTGCTTACTAAAATTCATTAAATCATACTGATATTCCTGCTTTCTCAAATTCATTCAATCATACTGATATTCCTGCCTAATGAAATTCATTCAATCATACTGATATTCCTGCCTAATGAAATTCATTCAATCATACTGATATTCCTGCTTTCTCAAATTCATTCAATCATACTGATATTCCTGCTTACTAAAATTCATTCAATCATACTGATATTCCTGCTTACTCAAATTCATTCAATCATACTGATATTCCTGCTTTCTCAAATTCATTCAATCATACTGATATTCCTGCTTCTTCAAATTCATTCAATCATACTGATATTCCTGCCTAATGAAATTCATTCAATCATACTGATATTCCTGCTTTCTCAAATTCATTCAATCATACTGATATTCCTGCTTCTTCAAATTCATTCATTCATACTGATATTCCTGCTTTCTCAAATTCATTCAATCATACTGATATTCCTGCTTCTTCAAATTCATTCAATCATACTGATATTCCTGCTTACTCAGATTCATTAACTCATACTGATATTCCTGCTTACTCAGATTCATTAACTCATACTGATATTCCTGCTTACTCAGATTCATTAACTCATACTGATATTCCTGCTTACTTCGATTCATTAACTCATACTGATATTCTGTTGACAGACAGAAAGAGCATGTACCCGCTAGAGTCTGACATGCTCTCCACTCTCTGCCTCCAGGCAATTTTTAATTTACACCCCGGATAAACATTCATTTTAATTTACCCTTTCTGATCTTTGAGGCGCAAAACACTTGAGTACTGATCGCCAGGAAAGGAGACATTAAGGTTGGCTGGTGAAGCACAAGCCTTAGGGCAGAGGTATTCAAAGTCGGGGTCGCGACCCCACAGAATTGCAGTGGGGTCTCAAATTAAATTTAAAAAAATGTAACAATTTTGCGCAACCAAGAATTAAGAGCACAGATTATTTCATGGGACAATAGACAAACGTTATTGAGAAAGATAATTAGCAAATGGAATGTTGAGTAAATGTATGTTATGATTCTCTTAATTTTGAAGAGGAAAAATAAAAAGGTTATCTGTGAAAATCTAAATTTACAGATTTTAAGGTTGCGTCATTAGATTTGTGGTGGGGTGGGGTCCCCAGATATTCTGGCCTAAAAAAAAATGGGGTCCCCGCAGAAAGAGTTTGAATACCACTGCTTTAGGGACAGGAGAGGCAGATCGAGTCACAGCTGTGTCTCTACCATCACACCTCAAAATCAAACGAGGGATGGTGATAATTGTGTTTGCTTGAGAGAGCCAAGTGAGAGAAAAGTGGTTGAAAATTCTCTGGGTCACAGAAGAGGATGTACTGTAGCAAGCATGACCGACCGACTGACTGACTGACTGAATAGCCCTCTGTGGATGTGGGCATTTCTTACCTTACATATATTTTCAAAGACTAGTTAGGGCTATTTCATGACCCTTTTTTTTGTTGGTGTAGGGAGAGCTGTATTTGGGGAAAGGAATCGAATTGCAATTCCTAATGAATGCTAATTCCAACCAATGAGAATTCCAGCAAATGACAATTCTAACAAACTGCAATTCCAGCGAATGGAGAGAACGAAGAGCGATCGCAATGGAATCAAGACAAGGAGAACAGCATCAGAGCAGATAAACAGATCCCCGTCTCTGTTGTTCTCACTACAGGGGGTCTGTTCTTCACAGGGCTGTCCGTCTTGTCCTCAGCAGCTGTCACTACACAGAACCCCCTGCAGTCACGACTCTCACTTCTTCACTCTGAGGCAACTAATCACTAGCATCCATCTTGTTTATACTGCCGCTTAAGTTTAAGATCAAGTCCCATTTCCATAATAGAACACGGTCAGGGGCAGAACGAGGTAAGAAATGTCTACTTCCTGTTTCTCCCTCTGCAGTTTGAGGTCAAATTTCATTTCCCATAGTCAACATGACACCAGGGGCAGAACGAGGTTCCATGTTGTTTCTCCCTCTGCAGTTTGAGGTCAAGTCCCATTTCCATAGAGGCCTAAACACTCAGTGGCAGAACGAGCTGCAAGGTAAAATATGTATTTTCACAATGCGGTGAATAAGGTGAAAAATATCTATAAACTCATGGAAGTATCCAATCGCAAACTACGATAATTGGGCCAATTCCTTGACATACACTCAGAATCACAGTACTTTGATCAGCCAGATTATATTGATAATTTGTTATAAACTGGGGAGAGAAATACCAGATTTAGGTAAAGGCTACAGTATCAATCAAATGCATTCAGTGAGTGGAGGGGAAATGTTTAATTAGGAATCTTTAGTGTTATTTATTCCAGAAGGTTATTCCAGATCATTAGAGTTAACATGTCTGTTTGTGGGCTTTCTGAGAGATTCTCTAAGCGTATCTGACTGTCTCGTGTTTTGTTTTAAATTGCCAATTTGAGTCTTAAAATGTCACATTTGGATAGCCACCGCAAATGAGCAGGAGACACGTTGTGATTTCTGAGTTGTGTGTTGTATTATGAATTTTTTTTTGAGTTAATGTGTCAGGACTTGTGTGTGTGTGTGTCCATGTTTTTGTGTGTGTTTTTGTTCTGTGATCTCACCACACTATCTGGAGGTGTAGAGTATTGTATAGTGCCCATGATGTAGGCTATCTAGAGGACCTAATGGACCATCATTATCAACAGATACAACAAGTTAGTTACAACCAATAGATAGTGACAGAGCTGGATACAGTGTGGGGGCGGATGGGATGGGATGGGAGCCTCGCCCGCATCCCAATTATCTTTAATTGAAGCACACAACCGTTCTGGTTGTCTATTGTCTAATTTTAGGAATAACACTTAACTTGTGTTGTTGAAGCTTTTTTTTTTAAAACAAGGTCGATTTTATGTCATCACAATTTGTATATATTTATGGATGAGTATAGGATGGAGAAAAAAAAAGTGGAATGTTAGAAACGAAATGGCTACAACCTCCGAAGCTTTAAAATATTGTGTTGTGCACATGTAAAACTCACCAAAATATAAATTTCCTCAGTCACACAATGCTGTAATTGGATCATGCGTTTTTTTTTTTTGCTGATTCGTGAAGTTAGTTGAATATCTGAAGATCGTTTGCAGACGATTTTCCAAATAAAGTGTTATGGACTCAGTGTTATCCACCCAAAGCCATACTGTAGCAACCAAGCATCTATTTAGTCCTGACTGACTGACGTGGGTGATGACGGATGATGACGGACTCAGCTGTAGGTGACAGAGAGACGAGGACAGACCTCAGGCCTGAGGCCAAGGTGACACAGAGTGTGGCGAGACATTACTGAGAAGTGAGAGAACCTACTTCCAGGTGCAGTGTCACTGACTCTCCATCAGTATCAGTTAGTATCTCACTCCAAGCTCAAGGACATGAAGATTGAGACAGCCGGAGAGTCAGTGGGTTCTCCTCCCTTCTCCCCTGGCAGCCATCTTGCCAAAAACAGTATCTGGTGTGACAGGAGCTTTTCTCTCCCCCTTTGGAGGGTGGTGTGAACTCTGTCTGTTTCAGACACTGGCCAGCCTGGAGAGTGAGTTGATGCTGAAAACAAAAGAAGCTCATATTCTTGTGAAAAACAGTACATTTCTGTTACGGTGTTGAGGGCCGGACATCTTCTTTCTTTTCGGACTTTGTCTTCTCCACAGAGCCTTGTCGTTCTGAGAAATCTGATCATAACTCTATCCTTCTGATTCCTGCTTATTAGCAAAAACTCAAACAGGAAGTACCTGTGAGGCGCACAATACGGAAGAGGTCTGATGAAGTGGGTGCCAAACTACAAGAGTGTTTCGCTGGAATATGTTCCCAATTCATCCGATGCCATTGAGGAGTTTACCACATCTGTCACCGGCTTCATTAATAAGTGCATCAACGGCGTCGTCCCCACAGTGACCGTACGTACATATCCCAACCAGAAGCCATGGATTACAGGCAACATCCACAATCTGGACTCTTATAAGAAATCCAGCTATACCCTCCATCGAAGAGGCAAAGGGTCAATACAGGAATAAGATCAAATCCTACTTCATCGGCTCTGATGCTTGTCAGATGTGGCAGGGCTTGCAAACTAAAACGGATTACAAATGGAAACCCAGCCGCGAGCTGCCCAGTGACATGAGCCTACCAGACGAGCTAAATGCATTCTATGTTCGCTTCGAGGCAAGCAGCATTGAACCATGCATTAGATCACCAGCTGTTCCAGACAACTGTGGGATCACTCTCTCCATAGCCGATGTGAGTAAGGCCATAAAGCTTGCACTGACCAGCTGGCAAGTGTCTTCACTGACATTTTCAAACTCTCCCTAACCCAGTCTGTAATACCTACATGACTCAAGCAGACCACCATAGGTTACCTTGGTGTTCTGGGACACGGGGACTGTCTAAATGACTATCGCCCTGTAGCACTCACATCTGTAGCCATGAACTGCTTTGAAAGGCTGGTCATGGCTCACATCAACACCATCATCCCATACACCCTGGACCCACTCCAATTCGTAAACCACTCCAACAGATCCACAGATGACACAATCTTTATTGCACTCCACACTGCCCTTTCCCACCTGGACAAGAGGTAAACTTATGTGAGAATGTTGTTAATTGACTACAGCTCAGCGTTCAACAGCATAGTGCCCTCAAAGCTCATCACTAAGTTAAGGACCCTGGGACTGAACAACACCCTCTGCAACTGGATCCTGGACTTCCTGACGGGCCGCCCCCAGGTGGTGGTGGTAGGCAACAACACATCCGCCATGTTGACCCTCAACACCGGGCCCCCTCAGGGGTGCATGCCTAGTCCCCTCCTGTACTCCTTGTTCACCCACAACTCTGTGGCTGCACAAGACTCCGACAGCATCATTAAGGTTGCCGACAACACGACAGCGATGAGACAGCCTATAGGGAGCAGGTCTGAGACCTGGCAGTGTGGTGCCAAGACAAATATCTCTCCCTCAATGTCAGCAAGACAGAGGAGTTGATTGTGGAGAAAATGGAGGGTCGAGCACGCCCACATTCACATTGATGGGGCTGTAGTAGAGCTGGTCGAGAGCTTCAAGTTCCTCAAGTTCAAGACCTATCATGGTCCACAGACAGAATCGGAAATGCCTCTTCCCACTCAGGAGGCTGAAAAGATTTGGCATGAGAGCATTTTCACTGGCTGCATCACCGCCTGGTATGGCAGCTGCTTGGCAGCAGACCTTAATGCGCTACAGAGTATAGTGCATATATGGCCCAGTACATCACTGGGGCCAAGCTCCCTGTCATTCAGGACCTCTATACAGTGCCTTGCAAAAGTATTCATCCCCCTTGGCGTTTTTCCTATTTTCTGACATTACAACCTGTAATTGAAATAGATTTCATGTAATGGACATACACACAATAGTCCAAATTGGTTAAGTGAAATTAAAAAAAATAACTTGTATCTAAAAAAATTAAATAAAAAATAAAAAAGCGGAAAAGTGGTGCGTGCAGATGTATTCCCTTTGCTACCCTTCGCTATGAAGCCCCTAAATAAGACATGGAAGCAACCAATTACCTTCAGAAGTCACATAATTAGTTAAATAATGTCCACCTGTGTGCAATCTAATTGTTACAAGATCTGTCACATGATCTCAGTATATATATACACCTGTTCCGAAAGGCCCCAGAGTCTGCAACACCGCTAAGCAAGGGGCACCACCAAGCAAGCGGCACCATGAAGACCATGGTGCTCTCCAAACAGGTCATGGACAAAGTTGTGGAGAAGTACAGATCAAGGTTGGGTTTATAAAAAAATATCTGAAACTTTGAACATCCCACGGAGCACCATTAAGTCCATTATTAAAAAAATGGAAAGAATATGGCACCACAACAAACCTGCCAAGAGAGGGCTGCCCACCAAAATTCACAGACCAGGCAAGGAGGGCATAAAAAAAAGTACTTTTTTTCCACCTTTATTTAACCAGGTAGGCTAGTTGAGAACAAGTTCTCATTTGCAACTGCAACCTGGCCAAGATAAAGCATAGCAATTCGACACATACAACAACACAGAGTTACACATGGAATAAACAAAACATACAGTCAATAATACAGTACAACAAAAGAAAACAAAAAGTCTATATACAGTGTGTGCAAATGAGGTAGGTTAAGGCAATAAATAGGCCATGGTGGCGAAGTAATTACAATATAGCAATTAAACACTGGAATGGTAGATGTGCAGAAGATGAGTATGTAAGTAGAGATACTGGGGTGCAAAGGAGCAAGATAAATAAATAAATACAGTATGGGGATGAGAGGGGTAGATAGATGGGCTGTTTACAGATGGGCTATGTACAGGTGCAGTGATCTGTGAGCTGCCCTGACAGCTGGTGCTTAAAGCTAGTGAGGGAGATATGAGTCTCCAGCTTCAGAGATTTTTGCAGTTCGTTCTAGTCATTGGCAGCAGAGAACTGGAAGGAAAGACGACCAAAGGAGGAATTGGCTTTGGGGGTGACCAGTGAGATATACCTGCTGGAGCGCGTGCTACGAGTGGGTGCTGCTATGGTGACCAGTGAGCTGAGATAAGGCGGGGCTTTACCTAGCAGAGACTTGTAGATAACCTGTAGCCAGTGGGTTTGGCAACGAGTATGAATCGAGGGCCAGCCAATGAGAGCGTACAGGTCGCAATGGTGGGTAGTGTATGGGGCTTTGGTGACAAAACGGATGGCACTGTGATAGACTGCATCCAGTTTGTTGAGTAGTGTTGGAGGCTATTTTATAGATGATATCACCGAAGTCGAGGATCGGTAGGATGGTCAGTTTTACGAGGGTATGTTTGGCAGCATGAGTGAAGGATGCTTTGTTGCGATATAGGAAGCCGATTCTAGATTTAATTTTGGATTGGAGATGCTTAATGTGAGTCTGGAAGGAGAGTTTACAGTCTAACCAAACACCCAGGTATTTGTAGTTGTCCACGTATTCTAAGTCAGAGCCGTCCAGAGAGGTGATGCTGGACAGGCGAGCAGGTGCGGGCAGTGATCAATTGAATAGCATGCATTTAGTTTTAGAGAGGCAACAAAGAGACCAAAGATAACCCTGAAGGAGCTGCTAAGCTCCACAGCGGAGATTGGAGTATCTGTCCATAGGACCACTTTAAGCTGTACACTCCACAAGAGCTGGGCTTTACAGAAGAGTGGCCAGAAAAAAGCCATTGCTTAAAGTAAAAAAATAAGAAAACACATTTGGTGTTTGCCAAAAGGCATTTGGGAGAAAGCCCAAACATATGGAAGAAGGCACTCTGGTCAGATGAGACTAAAATGTAGCTTTTTGGCCATCAAGGAAAATGCTATGTCTGGCACAAACCCAACACCTTTCATCACCCCAAGAACACCATCCCCACAGTGAAGCATGGTGGTGGCAGCATCATGCTTTGTGGATGTTTTTCATCGGCAGGGACTGGGAAACAGGTCAGAATTGAAGGAATGATGGATGGCGCTAAATACAGGGAAATTCTCGAGAGAAACCTGTTTCTGTCTTCCAGAGATTTGAGACTGGGACGGAGGTTCACATTCCAGTAGGACAATGACCCTAATCATACTGCTAAAGCAACATTTGAGTGGTTTCAGGGGAACCATTTAAATGTCTCGGGATGGCCTAGTCAAAGCCCAAACCTCAATCCAGTTGAGAATCTGTGGTATGACTTAAAGATTGCTGTACACCAGCGGAACCCATCCAACTTGAAGGAGCTGGAGCAGTTTTGCCTTAAAGAATGGGAAAAAATCCCAGTTGCCAAATGTGCCAAGCTTATAGAGACATACCCCAAGAGACTTGCAGCTGTTATTGCTGCAAAGGGTGGCTCTACAAAGTATTGACTTTGGGGTGAATAGTTATGCACGCTCAAGTTCAGTTCTTTTGTCTAATTTCTTATTTGTTTCACAATAAAAAATATTTAGCATCTTCAAAGTGGTAGGCATGTTGTGTATATCAAATGACACAACCCCCCCCAAAATCAATTTTAATTCCAGGTTGTAAGGCAACAAAACAGTAAAAATGCCAAGGGGGGTGAATACTTTCGCAAGCCACAGCAACCGGTACCGATGCACCAAGTCTGGAACCAACAGGACCCTGAACATTTTCTACACCCAAGCCATAACAATGCTAAATAGTTAGCTGAATAGTTAACCAAAAACCTACCCGGACCATCTGCATTGACCATTTTTGCACTAACTTTTATGACTCATCCAATACACTGCTGCTACTGTTAATTATCTATCACTTTATTCCTAATTATATGTACACTGTATTGAACTCTACTCCACGCTGTTCTACTGTACAGTAGAGAACTACACTACTGTTCAAAAGTTTGGGGTGACTTAGAAATGTCCTTGTTTTCCATGAAAACATACACTACCGGTCAAAGGTTTTAGAACACTTACTCATTCAAGGGTTTTCTTTATTTTTAATACTTTCTACATTGTAGAATAATATTGAAGACATCCACACTATGAAATAACACATATGGAATCATGTAGTAACCATGACAGCTTTGCACACTCTTGGCATTCTCTCAACCAGCTTCATGAGGTAATAACCTGGAATGTATTTCAATTAACAGGTGTGCCTTCTTAAAATTATATTTGTGGAATTTCTTTCCTTCTTAATGCGTTTGAGCCAATCAGTTGTGTTGTGACAAGGTAGGGGTGGTATACAGAAGATAGCCCTATTTTCTTCAAGTGCAGTTGCAAAAACCATCAAGCGCTATGATGAAACTGGCTCTCATGAGGACCGCCACAGGAAAGGACCCAACACACCTCCAGGCTATTTTACCAAGGAGGAGAGTGATGGAGTGCTGCATCAGATGACCTGGTCTCCACAATCCCCCGACCTCAACCAAGTTGAGATGGATTTGGATGAGTTGGACCGCAGAGTGAAGGAAAAGCAGCCAACAAGTGTTCAGCATATGTGGGAACTCCTTCAAGACTGTTATAAAATCATTCCAGGTGAAGCTGGTTGAGAGGGTGGCTATTTGAAGAATCTCAAATATAAAATATATTTTGATTTTTTTAACACTTTTTTAGTTGCTACATGATTCCATGTGTGTTATTTCTTAGTTATGATGTCTTCACTATTATTCTACAATGTAGAAAATAGTAAAAATAAAGAAAAACCCTTGAATGAGTAGGTGTTCTAAAACTTTTGACCGGTAGTGTACATGAAATGAGTTGCAAAATGAATAGGAAATATAGTCAAGACGTTGACAAGGTTATAAATAATGATTTTTAATTTAAATAATAATTGTGTCCTTCAAACTTTGCTTTCTTCAAAGAATCCTCCATTCGCAGCAATTACAGCCTTGCAGACCTTGGGCATTCTATTTGTCAATTAGTTGAGGTAATCTGAAGAAATTTCACCCCATGCTTCCTGAAGCACCTCCCACAAGTTGGATTGGCTTGATGGGCACTTCTTACATACCATACGGTTAAGCTGCTCCGACAACAGCTCAATAGGGTTGAGATCAGGTGACTGTGCTGGCCACTCCATTATAGACAGAATACCAGCTGACTGCTTCTTCCCTAAAAAGTTATTGCATAGTTTGGAGCTGTGCTTTTGGGTCATTGTCCTGTTGTAGGAGGAAATTGGCTCCAATTAATCACCGTCCACAGGGTATGACAATGTGTTGCAAAATGGAGTGATAGCCTTCCTTCTTCAAGATCCCTTTAACCCTGTACAAATCTCCCATTTTACCACCACCAAAGCACCCCCAGACCATCACATTGCATCCACCATACTTGACAGATGGTGTACTTTGTTTCTGGCCATTTTGAGCCTGTAATCGAACCCACAAATGCTGATCCTCCAGATACTCAACTAGTCTAAAGAAGGCCAGTTGTATTACTTCTTTAATCAGGACAACAGTTTTCAGCTGTGCTAACATAATTGCAAAAGGGTTTTCTAATGATCAATTAGCCTTTTAAAATGATAAACTTAGATTAGCTAACACAACGTGCCATTGGAACACAGGCGTGATGGTTGCTGATAATGGGCCTCTGAACGCCTATGTAGATATTCCATAAAAAAATCAGCTATTTCCAGCTACAATAGTCATTTACAACATTAACAATGTCTACACTGTATTTCTGATCAATTTGATGTTATTTTAAAATGGACAAAAAAGTGTTTTTCTTTCAAAAACAAGGACATTTCTAAGTGACCCCAAATTTTCGAACGGTAGTGTACACTTACTTTACTGTGCTGTCAATTTGTGAAACATAGACGTCCATGATTGGTTCAGATTTTGTCCGGTCCGGATCAAATCTGAACCAATCATGGACGTCTATGTTTGGTACAAATGAATTCCGGACTTCTGTGGACGTTGAAATCAAGACCACGGTGGACTGATCAAATTTTAACTACTTTTCAACGACCGGTGTAGGTGTCATGGTAGGTGTAAAAAGCGGGAGAGGTGACATTAACTGGAGAGTGGTAGAGAGAGTGGTAGAGAGAGAGAGAGAGAGAGGTAGAGAGAGAGAGAGAGAGAGGTAGAGAGAGAAAGAGAGAGTGGTAGAGAGAGAGAGGTAGAGAGAGAGAGGTTATTCAGACTTTTTTTCTCCACACATAGTGTTATGTGTTCCTTGCAAACAACTCAACTGTAGTTTCATCTGTCCACAGAATATTTTGCCAGTACCGCTGTAGAAAATCCAGGTGCACTTTTGCAAACTTCAGACGTGCAGCAATGTTTTTTTTTTGGACAGCAGTGGCTTTTTCCGTGGTGTCCTCCCATGAACACCATTCTTGTTTAGTGTTTTACGTATCGTAGACTCGTCAACAGAGATGTTAACATGTTCCAGAGAGTTCTGTAAGTCTTTAGCTGACACTCTAGGATTCTTCTTAACCCCATTTTGCATTCTGCACTATGCTCTTGCAGTCATCTTTACCTTACGGCCACTCCCAGGGAGTAGCAACAATGCAACAAACTTTCTCCATTTATAGACAATTTGTCTTACCGTGAACCGATGAACATCAAGGCTGTTAGAGATACTTTTGTAACCCTTTCCAGCTTTATCCCAACAATTCTTAATAGTCGGTCTTCTGAGATCTCTTTTGTTCGAGGAATGGTTCACATCAGGCAATGCTTCTTGTGGATAGTAAACTCAAATTTTGTGAGTGTTTTTTATACGATAAGGCAGCTCTAACCAACATCTCCAATCTCGTCTCATTGATTGGACTCCAGGTTAGCTGACTCCTGACTCCAATTATCTTTTAGAGAAGTCATTAGCCTAGGGGTTCACATACTTTTTTCAACCTACACTGTGAATGTTTAAATTATGTATTCAATATAGACAAGAAAAATACAATAATTTGTGTTATTAGTTTAAGCACACTGTGTTTGTCTAATGTTGTGACTTAGATGAAAATCAGATCAAATTTAATGACCAATTTATGCAGAAATCCAGGTAATTCCAAAGGTTTCACATACTTTTTCTTGCCACTGTAAGTATTCAGACCCTTTACTCAGTACTATGTTGAAGCACCTTTGGCAGCAATTACAGCCTTGAGTCTTCTTGGGTATTGCACTACAAGCTTGGCACACCTGTATTTGGGGAGATTCTCCAATTCTTCTCAGCAGATCCTCTCAAGCTCTGTCAGGTTGGATGGGGAGAGTTGCTGCACAGCTATTTTCAGATCTCTCCAGAGATGTTAGATCGGGTTCAAGTCCCGGCTCTGGCTGGGCCATTCAAGGACATTCAGAGAGTTGTCCCAAAGCCACTCCTGCGTTGTCTTGGCTGTGTGCTTAGGGTCGTTGTCCTGTTGGAAGGTGAACCTTCGCCCCAGTCTGAGGTCCTGAGCGCTCTGGAGCAGGTTTCATCAAGGATCTCTCTGTGCTTTGCTCCGTTCATCTTTCCCTTGATCCTGACTAGTCTCCCTGCCGCTGAAAAACATCCCGTCAGCATGATGCTGCCACCACCATGCTTCACCGATGGTACCAGGTTTCCAACAGACGTGAAGCTTGGCATTCTGGCTCAATCTTGGTTTCATCAGACCAGAGAATCTTGTCTCTCACAGAATGTGACGGCGGGGCACCCAGCAGCGCTCCTCTAGCCCGTATCTAGAAGCCGCCGGACGGTATAGGCAGGATGGTCATCGATGAGCCGAGGGGGTGGAGGAGCTGCTGCAGGTGGAGACAGGGGACTGGAGCAGACAGGTTTAATCAGGGATACATGGAAGGTAGGTTGGATCCTGAGAGAGGCTGGAAGTTTCAGGCGCACCGCAGAGAGGTTAATGACATGGTCAATTTCAAAGGGACCAATGAATCGGGGGGAAAGTTTCTTCGATGCCACCTTCAATGGCAGGTCCTTCGATGAGAGCCATACCTTTTGACCCGGGGTGTAGACTGGAGCTGAGGCCCGGCGACGGTTGACTTGGGACTGGGTCCTGTTGGAGGCATGAAGAAAGGCAGCCCTAGCCTTCCTCCAGGTATGGTGACAAAGGCGCAGATGGTCCTAGACATAGGGAACCGCAACCTCAACCTCTTGGGCGGGGAACAAGGGGGGTTGGTAACCCAGAGCACACTCGAAGGGTGACATACCTGACGAGGCGTTGGTGAGGGTGTTGTGGGCATATTCAATCCTGGGTAGCTGAGCGCTCCAGTAGGAAGGGTTAGCAGAAGTCACGCAGCGTAGGGCAGTCTCCATCTTTTGGTTGGCCTGTTCGGTCTGGCCGTTGGTCTGGGATGTGATATCCATAAGAAAGACTGACATTGATACCAAGAGCTGAACAGAAGGATCCCCATACCTGGGAGGTAAACTGGGGTCCTCTGTCGGAAATGATGTCAGTGGGGATACCATGCAGACGAAACACATGAGATACTAACAGGTCCGCAGTCTCCCTGGAGGATGGGAGCTTGGAGAGGGGAACGAGCCATTTTGGAAAACCTGTCAATAATGGTGAGGATGACGGAGTTACCGTTAGATGGGAGGAAGGCCAGTGACGAAGTCCAGAATTATGTGTGACCAGGGGCGACTGGGTATGGGAAGAGTGCGGAGCAGACCGGAAGTGGGTTTAGTGGAGGTTTTGTTCCGGGCACAAATCGAATAGGCTGAGACAAACTCCCGAACATCTCTCTCCATGGTGGGCCACCAAAAGCGCTGACGCAAGAAGGCGAGGGTCCGGTTCATACCAGGGTGACAGGTGAGGTGGGTAGAATGGCCCCACTGAAGAACATCAGAGCGAACACAATCTTCGAACCGGGGTGATAAGTGAGTGGGAAATTGAATCTACCGAGGAACAAGGCCCAGCTGGCTTGCCGGGAGTTCAGACGTTTGGCGGTCTGGATGTAGCACAGGTTTTTATGGCCAGTCCACACGATGAAGGGGGTGGCAGAGCCCTCCAGCCAGTGACGCCATTCCTCCAGAGCCAGCTTAACTGCCAGGAGTTCCTGGTTTCCGATGTCAAAATTCCTCTCTGCAGGTGAGAGCTTACAGGGAAAAGAATGCACATGGATGGACCTTCTGATCAGAGGGGGAACGTTGAGACAGAACAGCACCTACCCTGGTGTCAGAGGCATCCACCTCCACGATGAACTGGAGTTCTGGGTCGGGCTGACTAAGGACCAGAGTGGAGGTGAAGCGATGCTTGAGTTCCAGGAATGTTGCCTCTGCCTCAGGAGTCCAGTGGAACGGAGTGGAGGTGGAGGTGAGAGTGGTGAGAGGTGCTGCCAGATGGCTGTAGTTGCAAATGAAACGTCTGTAAAAATTTGCAAACCCCTGGAAATGCTGTAGCTGCTTCAAGTTGGAGGGTGCAGGCCACTCTGTGACTGCCATGACCTTGGCAGGGTCCATACGTAACTGTCCCTGTGCAATAATATAACCCAGGAAAGACACTGAGGCAGCATGGACCTCACACTGGAAAGACCCTGGAAAGATGGCGGACTGAAGATGGCGGACTGAAGATGGCAGACTGAAGATGGTGGACTGAACGTAGTTATGTTGAGCACCTCAAGATAAAAACTTAATATTCAATATCGGTAAGTTAGACTAAATATTAGTACTACACAATCTGGTGGGTGATAACCTTCAATCTGGATAACAACACAAAACAAATCTTAAGACTCGAGAAATTTTTCGACAAATACTACGAAAACAAGCAACACCCAAACATGACGGAGAGTAAGACAGGGGAACCTATTTTAAAACGAAAACATGACTCTTCTACAGACACAGACAATTTAATATTTTCACCACCGGGAATGGTAAAGGTCGAAACCGATCTGTTAAAATCAATAACAAACTGGGTATACTTGAATTAGTCAGTAAGGATATAAAAGAGTTGAAGGCAAGCCTCGAGATGAGTGATGAAAAAGCTGCGATATTGGAGAAAGATACAAACAAACAAGCTAAAAGGGACAGTCAATAAGATTGAAACCGAAGTGAATGAACTTAAAAAGGAGAACACTGTTCTGAGAGAAACCTTACTTGACATACAGACTAGATCCATGAGAGAGAATCTGGTACTTACAGGTATCCAAGAGAAAGAAGGAGAAGTTCCTGAATCTGTAGTTCGAGTTCCTCCTTACAGCGCTTCAGATTCCATATCGACAAAATCCAACTCGAACGTGTACACCGCTTCAGACAGAGAGGGCAGAGGTATGAATGCCCAATCGTTGCCAAATTTGCTTCCTTTAAAGATAAAATAATGGTTAAAAGCCTGGGTAAAAGACTTGCTGGGACCCAAATTAGCATGAATGACCAGTTCTCGAAGGAAATTGCAGAACGGCGTAAAGTTCTGTATCCAATTTTCAAGGAAAATAGATTAAAAGGGAAAGGAGTAGCTCTCGTCGTTGATAAACTATATATTGATAACCAGTTGTTCAGAGACAAAGACTCCTCCATGGCTATTTTAAAAATTACAATGTTCTTATAGACGTGGAAAATAATGAAACACAATTCTCGCCCGGTTATGGATTGTAATAATACAACAAAAAATATAGCTTTTCTATTTATCTTCAAATATAACTAATGGGAACACAAAAGCACTAATTCAACATGGTGAAGATAAAAACTCAGTAAACAGAAGGCACAGTATATGTGGATGGTGTGGTGTGTGTTTTTTTTATGTTTGGGAAAGTGTGGCGTTGAGTGAGAAAGGAAATGGTTGCATATCCCAGAACCAATGTATTGCTGTGAGAGGGCTTTCAATGTTGTTCAGATGATGGATATACTTTTTATAATGAATTATGCATTATTTATTTATGAATTTATTGTCCTATCATGGTGGAACAGCGTTTTAAAATAAATTATACATTTATTTATTGTCCTATCATGGGGAACTCCATTTTTAAAATAAATTATACATCTAATTTATTTATTTATGATCCTATATTGATGGAACGGTCCACAGCCCTATACCCTAGACACCCACCTGAATGACCCAGATACTAAGGAGAAGTCCCTAACTGTTTTATGGGCCTGCTATAAGCGGTCTGTATGCAGCCAAAATGCAGTCAGAGACCTAGAGCAGCACTGCCCCCTCAAGATTCTGAGCCTGCTTGGCAGGGTTGGTCCTGGAAAGCCAAAGCCTCCTAAAGGGAGAGCATACTACACAAAGGAAATTCTCAAAGTTGCTAATGAGAAGCTTGGCGACCTTGTACCTAGCCGGTGGGGATTCCGGTGGGGTGCCCCCACCCAGGCAGTGGCAGTGCTGGCAACACTAGCTGCAGTAACCCATGGGGAGGGAGTCACACTCTGACATTCAGAGAGGGGGTATATTATTGTGGCCCTGGTGGCACAAAATCAAAGGTCTGACTGCATGGAGATGCTTGGGAATATGGTCAATACGGGGGACCGTGTTGTGGATGTTTCAGGGAAAAGGGGTATATCTGACCTCCATCATCTAGGACGTGACAATGGTTAATCAAATCTCCCCATTTCTGCCCATTTCATTGCACAGTCTTGCAGGCCTTCTCATACAGCTGCAACTGTATATGCATTCGTAAATCAAGACCTTTCTTGAGTTGGGCTCTGGGATGGTGCAACTGTTGAGAATGTGAGCCTATGGTTGTGTGGAGGAAAAGAGTTGACTGTGTATGAGTGTGGGTGTATGTGCGTATCCCACAACTGTTGCGAAGAAGTAAAAGATGTTATGGACAATATAGGATGATTCACAATAATTGTTTGCTAATATAATAATTGCTTGTGTCGTCTCTTTGGCATCATTAAAACAAAAGACATGTTTATCAAATAACTCTCTGTAATTATTATTACGCAATTAAACTGATTAATTGTGTAACTGTAATTAACTAGGAGGTCGGGGCACCAAGGAAAATATTCAGATTACAAAGTTATAATTTTCCTAATATAACTTTCAGATATTATAATATCTGATCTCTGAGTCCTCTGATTAATGATGTGTTATTTACCTCACATCAATCTCATTCCAAACGTCGTAAATTGTTGGTTATCTGCACGAACCCAGTCTTCACTATGAGTCATCCATACATCAATTGTCTTAAAATAATTTATTTGCTAACTAAATAATTCACAGAAATGCATAACAAACAGATATGGTTACAAGGAAATGATAGGAGAATGTGCCCTAGTGGGCTAAACCATCATGGCGGCTTGTTACACAAAGAAAGGGGGTTGGGCTTGAATGAAAGAGGGGGAAGACTGAGGAACACAGAAAGCAGCTATGCCATCGTAAATACAGTATCGTATGCATTCTAAATTACCGCCCATTTAGAAAAGGAAAATGCAATAAATATTTACTCTGAGCTGCGTTTCGGTAGGTTGGTCGTAGATGCTGGCCGTGTTGGCCAACAGAGATCTTCCTGTCCTCGGAAGAATGTCACTGGTGGTAAAATGGATACGTTGTAGTATCTTCGTTGTGTGTTAGACTGGATACGTCGTTCGTCCTTTCCTAGCCCACGTTTACAGCGGCCGCTGCTAACTCAACGGCTAGGAAGTATCACTTCTGTAGTGAATAAGTTTTCAAAGTTCATACCATTCGCAACCAAAGCTCACGCTGAGGTTGGCTTAGTTCTGTACTTGACATGTGTGTCCTTTTAACGCAGAGGCTGCAGACCTCACGTACCCGGAACAGCCTGGTTACATTTCGTCACTGACTTATGTAGTGGCGAGGGGAGAAGGGTGTGTTTCATCGTTTATAACCCCTGTCTCTTCACAGGGGCGGGCCACTGATTTGTCAGGGCTCTTTCCTTATGAAAACCCAATTCTCTCATTTGGAAGCTAAAACTACATTTAATCTCCTAACAAACAGTTTCAATATCAAACATTTAAATTGCACAACAATTCCATGTGAATCTGATGACTACAATGTGTAGACTTTCCCAGGTACAGTTTATGTCGTCCTGTCATCAGTCATAATGTCTCAGATGACAACCGAACTGACATCCATACTCATTAAGTACCTGGTATATTTCCAACTGGTTCTATTACCGAAATATGGTTCCTTTCCCCCCACTTGTTTGATGTTCCCAGACTCTCTATATTTAACAAAGGCTATTCAAAAGTCCTTCAGTAGGGTCAGAGAGAGAGGTGAAGGGAAAAAGGTATTTATGGGGGGGTCATAAACCTTACCCACAGGCCAACGTCATGACACTTGCAATAATGTAATTTTGGTAATGGCGAGGTAAAATCCTTTGCATAAATTGCCTACATTACCACAAATATTAATAGTTAATTATGGAAAATAAGAAACAGGATTTAAAAAATATACATATATTTTTTTGGGTGGCTATACTGTATCTAATAAAAATCAAGGTGAGGGCGATGGAAATGCATTTGGCGGTTGATCTACTTCTGTTCTGTAAATGGCACTGTGTGCTCTTTTTGAAGGATGGATCCCAGTCTCTTCAGGGCTATGGGATACGAGGGGTCGGGGGTGGTCTGTCGAGCATTGGGATGACAACCCAACTCGGGATGAGGAGGGCTTTTAGCGGGTGGAATAGTGGGGACCAATTGGAGGTTTACTTAGTAGCAATGCAAAAAATCATGGTACAGCTATATAGACACTCAATCATCATGTTACTTTATAATGGTATGTTTACAAACATATATTTTGATAAATAGAATTGAAAGTTGTGTCTCATTATGGTAAGTGGTGAAATAAGTATAGCCAGCTACAATTGTAATGGCTTAGCAGATAATAAGAAAAGACGATCAGTATTTACCTGGCTAAAAGAGAAGGAATATAGTATCTATTGTTTACAGGAAAGTCATTCAACAATTTAAGATGAAGTTTTGTGGAAAAAGGACTGGGGGGGCGAAATATATTTCTCCCATCGGCAAAGAAATTCAAAAGGGGTGATGTATTAACTAACAGTAATTTTGATCCAAATGTGCAAATTTTCCAAACAGATCAAGGTAGATGGATTATTTTAAATATGTTATTGGACAATAAACAGATATGGCTTATTAACCTATAAGGTGCAAATAAGGATGATGCAAGCTTCTTTGAAAATATCTATAAGAATTTATGAACTCTACAAGCAACACTAGACTATTATTATGGTTGGGGATTTTAATACGGTCTTAAATACCTCTATGGACCAGAAAGGAAATCCAACTACAAACTATCACCCTCAGGCACTAAAGGAAATCATGAATGTCATGGATATATTGGAATTAGTGGATATATGGAGGCTTAAATACCCTGACCTAGTGAGATATACATGGCGGAGGCTTAATCAAGCTATGCCATTCTCTCTGGCACCAAAAGTTTAAAAAGTGTTGATAGGGGACAGAATGTGGTCGGATCATCACATAAGTGGCATATATATTACTCTTACTGTCACGACTTCTGCCGAAGTCGATGCCCCTCCTTGTTTGAGTGGTGCTCGGCGGTCGACGTCACCGCTCTTCTAGCCATCACTGATCCAATTTTCATTATCCATTGGTTTTGTCTTGTTTTCACACACACCTGGTTCCAATCCCATTCATTACCTGTTGTTTATTTAACCCTCTGTTTCCCCTCATGTCCTTGTCCGAGATTGTTTGTATGTTATTTTGTGTCGTGTATTTTTGTAGTAGTGAGCTACGGGTATTGTTGCCCATGTTATTTTATGTACATTTTGGTTTTGGAGTTCGTTGTTTGTTTATTATTTTATTAAAACAACTCCAGTAATACCAAGTTGGTTTCTCCTGCGCCTGACTTCCCTGCCACCTACACACACGACGATGACACTTACAGAATTTCCAAGTGGGCGAGGACATTGGAAATTTAATCAAAGCCTACTAGGTGGTAAATTGTTTAGAACTAGGACAGAAGAATTTATAACTGACTTTTTCAGACAAAACATAGGTACAGCAGATCCCCTTATTGTATGGGACATTTAAATGTGCCTTTAGAGGCCATGCAATTCAGTACTCATCTATAAAACAAAAGCAATTTAGATCAAAAGAGTCCATAGAGGCATAGAATAAGTTAGAGGAAAAACAAAAATAAATGGAAGAACTTATTCAAGAAAGATCCGGTGTAATATATTATTAAAATAAAGCGAACTGGATGGAATATACAATGGGTTAAAGTTATGGATAGTAAGCCTAGGTGTAAAATAGTAAATAATAATAATCTCAGAAAGTTTTAAACTATCTGGAGGAGTAAAACAAGGTTGTCCACTATCGGCATATCTATTTATTATTGCCATCGAAATGTTAGCTGTTAAAATTAGATCCAACAATAATATTAAGGGATTAGAAATCCGTGGATTAAAACTAAGGTGTCATTGTATGCTGATGATTCATGTTTTCTTTTAAAACCACAATTAGCATCTCTCCACGGCCTCATAGAGGATCTAGATACTTTTGCTATCCTCTCTGGATTAAAACCAAATTATATTACGTATTGGATCACAAAAAAAATGCACATTTTACATTACCGTGTAGTTTACCAATTAAATGGTCTGATGAGATATGGACATACTTGGTATACAAATCCCAAAAGAAAGAAATTCTCACTCCAATAAATTTTTATAGAAAGTTAGCAAAAATAGATAAGATCTTGCTACCATGGAAAGGAAAATACCTGTCTATTTGTGGAAAAAATCACCCTGATTAACTCTTTAGTCATATCACAGTTTACTTATATGAATTCGGAGGGCAGAAATTATGAAATATTAAAGCATTAGACCTCTCGCTAAAGGCATCAGTCATACAAAAGTTAGACATAAATCCAAACTGGTTCTCTAGTAAATTGGTAGGAATAGCTCATCCCATGTTCAAGAATGGCCTTTTTCCCTTTATTCAGATTACAACACCTGCTCATTTTCGGTTGTTTGAAAAGGAAATCATCTCCAAAATATAGTTATTTTTTAAACAAGCCATAGAAAGTTGCAATTTCAGTTTAATCCACCTGAAAAGACAGAACAAATAATACAACAAATATTGTGGTTAAACTCAAATATACTAATTGATAAAAAAAACGTATTTTTCAAAGAAATTTTTAAAAAGGAATAATTTTTGTGAATGATATCATAAATAGGACCGGTGGAGTTATGTCACACTGTCACGTCCTGACCAGTAAAGGGGTTATTTGTTATTGTAGTTTGGTCAGGGCGTGGCAGGGGTGTGTTTTTTTTGTGTTGTTGGGGTTTTTGGGTGTTCTATGTTTTGTATTTCTATGGTTTTTCTATGTTGTGTATTTCTTTGTTGGCCTGGTATGGCTCTCAATCAGGAACAGCTGTACATCGTTGTTGCTGATTGGGAGTCATACTTAGGTAGCCCTTTTTTCACCTGTCTTTTGGGGGAAGTTGTTTTTGCACTGCTGTGTATAGCCTGCAAACTGTCAAGCTGTCAGTCGTTTTCTTCGTTAAGTGTTCAATAAAAGTTTAAGATGAGCACTCAACCCACTGCGCCTTGGTCTACTCCCTTCGACGGCCGTTACACACACATGCAGCTAACATAGACATATGGAAATGTCTGCTCTACCCAAAATTACAACCAACTAATTGCAGCATTACCCCGGATTTAAAACATTTTTTTTTAACAAAAAGCATTATATTGCAATATGACTTTTTTCTCACGGTCATTTTGGCCGGCAACAGTTTTATTTATTGGCTTTTCTTTTTTCTCCCAAAGCCGTCAATTGCCGGCTAACAGAAACCCTGGTACGTAGGTCACTGTGAGGATAACACACTTATTAATGAAGCCAGTGACTGACATGGTAAACTCCTCAATGCCATCGGGGGAGATTGTAAATGAGAATATGTTCTCAGTCAACGGGTAAAATAAAATACATGTAAAAAGTAAGCTATATCAATACAAAACACACACACACACACACACACACACACACACACACACACACACACACACACACACACACACACACACACACACACACACACACACTCTCTCTCTCTCTCTAAACCAAAGCAGCAGTCAGAGCATCAGGCAGTCACTGGAGGAGCCACAGCCTGAGGAACCTCGGACATACTCCCTCACACTCCACAGCAGAGCTGTTCAAACTTTAACAGAGAGAGATCAAGAGGACAGCTGACAATCTGCACAATTTATTTTCATAGGACACCAGAGGTAATCTAGCTCACACTCCACTTATCTCAGAAGGACATCAGCTGACAGACTGGGAGATCTCACTGGCATGCCCAGAGAGAAGACATCATCCTTCTTCCCTTTCAATTGTAAAAGCAGATCTACAGAGAAGACATCTGATTTCAACATCTCCCTGCTCTCTGCGGTAAAGGAGGATGTCACAGCTACAACTGGGGAAGTTCTTCTACTGGCCACTAGGGAAGAGAACCGCTCTGCCTCCATTCAGAGTGGGCTCTGAGAGACTGTCTGTCACTGACAGACTGGAGGTACTGTAAACAGGTCATGCTGCTTTGAAATAGTGGAGTCACTGAACACTGAATACCTGATAGGGATGAGGTGAGAGTGAATACCTTTACCTTTCTACTGGGGTCATTCTGACCTGGTTTGGAGTGGAGTACGAGGAAGACAGAGAAAAAGAGACTAATACTTAGAGAAAGAGATTGAAAAGGAGAGGGAGAGAGAGGGTGAGGAAGAGGAGGGAGACATAGGAATTGAGAGAAAGGAAGGGAGGAAGGAAGGGTAGAGAGAGGGAGAAAGGAGGAGAGAAAGGAAGCAGTGAAGGCATTAAGAGAGAGAGAGGAACCGCGAGATAAACAAGGAGAGAGAGAGAGACAGAAAGCTCACCTGGAGGAGAGGTAAAGGATTAGCTAACATCATATTGAAGAGGAGAGTGACTGTGTGGAAGTCCTTCTGGTGCTGGAGAGACACCATATCTGGGAGACGACTGAGATGTCAGCTGTGAGTAGCCTGTCTTTCACATCATTTAATGACTCAGGAAATGAAACACTGAACAAGGGAATTGCTCAGCTCTAATATGCCTGCTGCTAGTGCTTGATCTAAACAGTGAAATTGCTCTGGTATAATAAAAAGTCATATATGAGAAGAATTTGTCAATATTTGATGACTTTATCCTGAATTAGATCCCATGATGAGGTAGATTGGCTTATACTTCTCTGACTGATAAATATTTGATATTGCACAACTTACACTTATACTTTTTTCTGAGAAAAAACAACAAAAAAATTAATAAAAACTAAGCTATAGGTTACCTATATAATTAGAAAGAGATACAATTATATTTTTATGGGTATGCCCTCCTCTCCTTTATGCAGCCTATGCCTGATTGTGCTCCTAAACGCTAAGAGCCTAAGCGTAATTCGGAGTCCACAGACACTGAGAAGCGATAGTACGGCGTCCCATTGTGACATAGCTATGCGGCTCTAAAACCACCATCCGTGGGGGGGACGCACAGCCCGAGCGCACACCTACCAGAATTCCCAACCAAAGCGGCTCCGCATGCACGCCCTCTATTCATTTGAATGTGTTGACAGTTAGGTTTTATTTATTCACAGCAAAGAAAATAAGTGAAAGACAAAACAGGCTGACCCCCCAGTCTTCATTCATGGAGGGGATTATTGGGTAGTTTGGTTCATCAGGCTGACCCCCCCAGTCTTCATGGAGGGGATTTTGGGTAGTTTGGTTCATCAGGCTGACCCTCAGTCTTCGCTTGAAGATATTGAGCGATGATGAGGTTTTGGTAACAAAAATAATTACCTTTATTTAACTAGGCAAGTCAGTTAAGAACAAATTCTTATGTACAATGACGGCCTACCCCAAACAAATCCTAACGACCCCATTGTGCGCTGTCCTATGGGACTTCCAAACACGGCCGGTTGTGATACAGCCTGGATTCGAACCAGGGTCTGTAGTGACACCTCTAGCACTGAGATGCAGTGCCTTAGACCGCTGCGCCACTCGGGAACCCAAAGTGAAGGTAAGAATTCCTCTGTATCTGATAGAGAATTGACAATGTGAGGTGCGGCAGTGGGGAGGCTGAAGGTTATCGCAGTGTCTTGTGTTATATAGATGCATTTCAGAATTCATCTGGAAGAATCCATTGAAGGGTTTAGGTAAACTGTCTGGGAGGTATGAGTATTTGTAGATAAAAGTTAATAATTGGCGTACATTAATGTGGTAAATATACAAGATATTGAGTTTCTTAAAACAAAGGTGCAGATGGAGTCAGGTAATTAGAGGAGGTGGCTAGTCTTGCAAATGTATTTTGTATGATTAGTAATTTGTGTCAGTAGGAGGCATATATACTGGCCCAGACAATAGTACAGTAAACGAGATATGGGTACATTAAGCTATAGTATAAAGTTAGGAAGTAAGCCTGATGAACCAAAACACTAGTCTTTATTAAGATACCAACCGATTGTATAACTTTGCTACAGACAAATTGAATATGATCTTTCCAGGATAACTTGTCATCTATTAGAACTCAGAGGAATCTAGTGGATGTGACTTGTTTCATCACATTCCCGCCAGACGGTTGGAGAAATAGCTAGAGCTGCTCTGAAAATTTGAAAAGTATGAAAGACAACAGTCCAATATTCTACAACGCTGCTGTGCACAAGTGTTTTGATCTCTGATAGGCGTTTAACTTGCCTCAACCTCTAACTGACAAAGGTTTAGAGAGGTGAGTTTCTAAAGAGGAAGCATCTTTAAAACAATGGAGAGAGACATACAGCCACACAGAGGCAGTTGGAGACTCGTCGTTACAGACTCACCGCTCACGGTTCATTGCAGTATTTCCCCTAGGGAATTTGTTTTCAGCAGTGTTGGCAAAGTTAGCGTGTGGGGGGAGGGGTGTGTGGTACTGGGCATGGTCAATGGCCGCGGAGACAACATTTTTGTTGTTTTTAAAGCTAATTTCCTGCAATTCTACACATTTTGCCATGGCAACCGTCATGTTCTTATGCTATCGGAGCGACTCAAAACATTATAACAAAATCAATGGGAGCCCCATGCCATTGTTTTAACTTTTCAATCTTCCTGACTGTCTAGTTTTTTTATTTAGGTGATTTGTTAGTTCTCAAAGATGAGCATTTTCACATAGAAATGTCTGTTATAACTCTGTCATTCTCATTGAAAGCAAGTCTAAGAAGCGATAGATCTGTTCTATGTGCTCCATTTCTATGCTTCCTGTTCTTATGTTTCGTTTTTTTGCATCTTTTACTTTTGTACACCAGCTTCAAACAGCTGAAAATACAACATGTTTGGTTATGAAAAATATATTTCACAGCAGTTTAGATGGTACAATGATTCTCTAAACTAAACCAGCTGTTTTGTCGCATAAACTGAAATTAGGGTAACTATTAGAGTTTCAGCAACCAGGAAATGGCGGCGCGATTGCTGCATAGCGCATCTAAAAAAATAAATATTGCTCCATTATCTGTTCTACATACTTCATATCTGGTTAAAGTCGTTTTAGACTCTTCCTAGAGCTGGCCACCCGGCCAAACAGCGCAATCGGGGGAGAAGGAACTTGGTCAGGGAGGTGAACAAGTACCCGATGGTCACTCTGACAGAGCTCCAGAGTTCCTCTGTGGAGTTGGGAGAACCTTCAAGGAGGACAATCATCTCTGCAGCACTCCACCAATCAGGCCTTTATGGTAGAGTGGCCAGAAGGAAGCCACTCTCAGTAAAAAGCACCGTAAGCACACAGCCAAGACACCGTAGAAGTCTATGACTGCCCTTGAGTAGCCCAGCTAGAGCCCGGACATGAACCCGATCGAATATCTCTGGAGAGACCTGAAAAAAGCTGTGCAGCAACACTCCCCATCCAACCTGACAGAGCTTGAGAGGATCTGCTGAGAAGAATGGGGGAAACTCCCCAAATACAGGTGCGGCAAGCTTGTAGCGTCATACCTAAGAAGACTGGAGGCTCACCGCTGCTAAATGAACATAGTGGAAACACTGTCATTGTCGAGACTAGCTGTTGCGACACACTCGACGACTCAACCAAGAACTAGCTGTTGCGACAGCCTCGATACCTCAACCAAGAACTAGCTGTTGCGACAGCCTCGACGACTCAACCAAGAACTAGCTGTTGCGACAGCCTCGACTCCTCAACGAAGAACTAGCTGTTGCGACAGCCTCGACTCCTCAACTAAGAACTAGCTGTTGCGACAGCCTCGACTCCTCAACGAAGAACTAGCTGTTGCGACAGCCTCGACGACTCAACCAAGAACTAGCTGTTGCGACAGCCTCGACTCCTCAACGAAGAACTAGCTGTTGCGACAGCCTCGACGACTCAACTAAGAACTAGCTGTTGCGACAGCCTCGACGACTCAACCAAGAACTAGCTGTTGCGACAGCCTCGACGACTCAACCAAGAACTAGCTGTTGCGACAGCCTCGACTCCTCAACGAAGAACTAGCTGTTGCGACAGCCTCGACGACTCAACTAAGAACTAGCTGTTGCGACAGCCTCGACGACTCAACCAAGAACTAGCTGTTGCGACAGCCTCGACTCAACTAAGAACTAGCTGTTGCGACAGCCTCGACTCAACTAAGAACTAGCTCCTTTAGCATGGTCAACCTCAACCTGGAGTGTCCTGGTGTCTCAGTCTAAATCCTGACACATTCAATATAACTCAGTGTAATTAGCCTAGACTAGCTCTATTTCCATCTTTTAGCAGACCAATGATCGACGTAAGTGATCTGTCTTCTCTCTCCACACACTGCTATTGAAGTGTAACCAAGCGTTCGTAATTACAACGCTACAAAGTAGGCTATAGGCCAACATTACTGTCGTTTGGGGATTGAAATTCAGATCAATCTTGGTTAAGCAAGAGAACATGTCCTGGTAGGGATTGTCAATCTTCTTATGTTATGTGAATCATTCTTGTGAATCATCAAAGACCTAATGTAATCACGCACGGCACGCACACACACACACACAGACAGACAGACAGATTGACTCACTATGATAGATCACTGATGGATCCTCCATTAGTAGTGCTGCTGCCTGCAGGGCTTTCAATTGATCCTCAGTGTTAATGTATACAGATAGACCGATGAGGTGTGTGTGTCTGTCTGTGTGTGTCTGTCTGTGCTTCCGTGCATACGGTATTACAGATGAGGCAAGGTGCTAAAGAGGTTAAATAGCCCAGGAACAAGTGCATTGTGGTGCGTATGAACAAACAAATCTGATAGAGATGAGGATGGACACAATTAGACTGTTAAGCCTACATCAGCCTGGCCAGAAGCTATTGAGCTATTCATCTGTTGAACTCAATACATTGACATGATGAGTTTCATTCAGATAAATCAATATCTAAGTCTTATACTTTTTTTCTTGTCACTCCAGACTAGCACAATGACAAGACTTGGGGAAGTTATCCTTGCAGACAGTAACGTGTGTACTGCATTCACAAAAACATTCTATTCAATAGAGAATCTAAGATTTTCGACCACACAAAGGTTCAACCTTGAAGTGGATATTATGTCCATTTCCTCTAGAATGCCAGACTCTTTCCCTCCAGTTATATTCAGAATGCAATCATCATCATCACCACCGA
Source organism: Salmo trutta (assembly GCF_901001165.1). Taxonomy (NCBI): domain Eukaryota; kingdom Metazoa; phylum Chordata; class Actinopteri; order Salmoniformes; family Salmonidae; genus Salmo; species Salmo trutta. Next base: position 34,347,590 of record NC_042991.1, read on the forward strand.
CTGAGTTAAGATGGCGCCGGAGAAGAAGGCTGACGTTTTACGTGTTCCTATCCAATTGTGTTTCTTTGCGTTGTTTCTTTGCGTTGTTTGTAACTTATTTTTAAACTTATTTTGTACATAATGTTGCTGCTACCATCTCTTATGACCGAAAATAACTTCTGGAAATCAGAACTGCGATTACTCACCACGAACTGTCAGAATCCTTTTTTTTCCTTTAACCAGTTCGAGTAAGACCAGAGGGAAAAAAACTCCGGAACACCTTTACTCCACACACAGAGACGCATACAAAGCTCTCCCTCACCCTCCATTTGGCAAATCTGACCATAATTCTATCCTCCTGATTCCTTCTTTCAAGCAAAAATTTAAGCAGGAAGCACCAGTGACTCGATCAATAAAAAAGTGGTCAGATGAAGCAGATGCTAAGCTATAGGACTCTTTTGCTAGCACAGACTGGAATCACTAACATTTGATGATCTTCATCAGATGGCACTCATAGGACTTCATGTTACACAATACATGTATGTTTTGCTCGATAAAGTTCATATCCATGGTTGGAAAATGGCTGTATGGTTTTTGTGGCTAGGCGCTGACCTAACATAATCGCATGGTGTGCTTTAGCCGTAAAGCATTTTTGAAATCGGACACAGCGGCTGGATTAACAAGAAGTGTATCTATAATCGTATGTATAACACTTGTATCTTATACCAATGTTTATGATGAGTATTTCTGTAATTTGATGTAGCTCTCTGCATTTTCACCAGATGTTTGTTTGAGACAATGCATTTCTGAACATAACACGCCAATTTCAAATGAGGTTTTTGGACATAAAGATTAACTTTATCGAACAAAACAAACATTTATTGTCTAACATGGAGTCCTGGGAGTGCCACCAGATGAAGATCATCAAAGGTTAGTAATTCATTTTAATGCTATTTCTGACTTTTGTGACACCTCTCCTTCATTGGAAAATGGCTGTATGGTTTTTTGTGGCTAGGCACTGACCTAACATAATCGCATGGTGTGCTTTCCCTGTAAAGCCTTTTCGAAATCGGACACTGTGGTTGGATTAACGAGAGGTTTATCTTTAAAATGGTGTATAATACTTGTATGTTTGAGGAATTTTAATTATGAGATTTTTGTTGTTTGAATTTGGCGCCCTGCAATTTCACTGGCTGTAGGCCAGGTGTTCCGCTAGCGGAAGCCCCTTCCCAGAAAGGTTAAACAGGTCAACATTCACAAGGCAGCAGGGCCAGACAAATTACCAGGACGTGTACTGCAAGCATGCGCTGACCAACTGTCTTCACTGACATGTTCAACCTCTCCCTGTCTGAGTCTGTAATACCAACATGTTTAAAGCAGACCACCATAGTCCCTGTGCCCAAGAACACCAAGGTAACCTGCCTAAATGACTACCGACCCGTAGCACTCACGTCTGTAGCCATGAAGTGCTTTGAAAAGCTGGTCATGGCTCACATCAACACCATTATCCCAGAAACCCTATACCCACTCCAATTTCCATACCGCCCCAACAGATTCACAGATGATGCAATCTCTATTGCACTCCACACTGCCCTTTCCCACCTTGACAAAAGGAACACCTATGTGAGAATGCTATTCATTGACTACAGCTCAGCGTTCAACACCATAGTGCCCTCAAGGCTCATCAATAAGCTAAGGACCCTGGGACTAACCACCTCCCTCTGCAACTGGATCCTGAACTTCCTGACGGGCAACCCCCAGGTGGTAAGGGTAGGTAACAACACATCTGCCACACTGACCCTCAATACAGGGGCCCCTCAGGGGTGCCTGCTCAGTCCCCTCCTGTTCTCTCTGTTCACTCATGACTGCACGGCCAGGCATGATTCCAACACCATCATTAAGTTTGCCGATGACACAACAGTGTTAGGCCTGATCACCGACAACGACGAGACAGCCTATAGGGAGGAGGTCAGAGACCTGGCTGTGTGGTGCCAGGACAACAACCTCTCCTTCAACGTGATCAAGACAAAGGAGATGCTTGTGGACTACAGGAAAAAGAGGACCGAGCACGCCCCCATTCTCATGGGGTGGAGCAGGTTGAGAGCTTCCTTGGTGTCCAATTCACCAACAAACTAACATGGTCCAAGCACACCAAGACAGTCGTGAAGACGGCTATTCCCCCCTCAGGAGACTGAAAAGATTTGGCATGGGTCCTCAGATCCTCAAAAGGTTCTACATCTGCGCCATCCTGACTGATTGCTTCACTGCCTGGTATGGCAACTGCTCAGCCTCCGACCGCAAGGCACTACAGAGGGTAGTGCGTACGGCCCAGTACATCACTGGGGCAAAGCTTCCTGCCATCCAGGACCTCTATACCAGGTGGTGTCAGAGGAAGGCCCTAAAAATTGTCAAAGACTACAGTCACCCTAGTCAGACTGTTCTCTCTGCTACCGCATGGCAACGGTACCGGAGCACCAAGTCTAGGTCCAAGAGGCTTCTAAACAGCTTCTACCCCCAAGCCATAAGACTCCTGAACATCTAATCAAATGGCTACCAGGACTTTTTGCATTGCCCCCCACACCCTTTTACACCACTGCTACTCTCTGTTGTTATCATCTATGCAGTCACTTTAATAACTCTACCTACATGTACATATTACCTCCATTTCCTCGACTATCCGGTGCCCCCGCACATTGACTCTTTACCGGTACCCCCCTGTATATAGTCTCACTATTGTTATTTTACTGCTGCTCTTTAATTACTTGTTACATTTACTTCTTATTCTTACTGCATTGCTGGTTAGGGGTAAGTAAGCATTTCACTGTTGTATTCGGCGCATGTGACTAATACAATTTGATTTGATCATCACATGCTTTACGTATGACTCAGGCCTCTGTATAGGCCTACAACAGGAAATAAAACTCCAACTAAGACTTATGTTCTGATAGTTTCACCTACTGTACGATGTTCCACTTTAGATGACTGTGTATTGCATAAGAGCTTTGAACAGGAGAGGGTTATTTTAATGAAGGTCTAGAACTGATAAAAGTCAAGCAGTCCCCTGGTTACAGTTGATTTCACAGCAGATGTGGATGACAGAGTTGTTCAGGGGAATTAGTTAAGTTTTAAACCTCGATCTAGAAGTTCTTTCATTTTATCTTCCTATTGTGTAAGGGAACTCTCAAACTTTTCGGGATCGAGGACCCCTTTTGTGATAGCAAATTCATCCGGGACCTATTTATAACTCGAGCGATATAAAAATAGCAAACAATGAGTTTTACTATGACTTTGGCAGTGCATGGCCGGACGAAGCAAGTCTCGGGCCCTTGGAAGGAACATTTTCAAGGCCCACCTCTTGGCATCGGAGAGAACATTTTGCCATTTTCAAACTAATTTCCTGCAATTCTACACATTTTGACATGGGGCTGAGAATTTTTTGTTGTTGTTGCAGTTTTAAAGCTAATATCATAGACATTTTCTTTAATTTAACCTTTATTTAACTAGGCAAGTCAGTTAAGAACATATTCTTATTTACAATGATGGCCTACCAGGGAACAGTGGGTTAAACTGCCTTGTTCAGGGGCAGAACGACACATTTTTACCTTGACAGCTCGAGAATTCGATCCGGCTACCTTTCAGTTACTGGCCCAACACTCTAACCCCTAGGCTACCTGCCGCCCCTGACATTCCTGACATTTGTAGATTGTCCTGTATGAAGTCATGCTTCTTGTCCTCGTGCTGCTAGATGCATGATGATTAGTGTAAAGTCATTGTAAAGTCACAGTACTTCAGTCTTACATAGTTAAAGTAAGATAACAGAGGCTCACCTCTATTTTCCTTGACCCACAGCTGAGCACACAGCCAGAGAAGAATAGCTACCCGGGATGGGGTCCATTCCCATTTCAATTCAGGATTTCACCTAAACTGAAATTCCAATTCAAGCGAGCAGTGTGTCAAGGAGCAGTGCATCTCAGTCCAAGAGGAGTCACTATAGTCCCTGGTTCGAATCCAGGCTGCGACACACCCTGGTGTAATTGGGCGGCGCACAATTGGCCCAGCATCGTCCGGGTTTGGCCGGGGTAGGCTGTCTTTGTAAATAAGAATTTGTTCTTAACTGACTTGCCTAGTTAAATAAAAGGTTCAAACAAATACAAATGTAGCTTCGTAGTCAGACATTAAGCTACATATTCTGGCAGTCTGGATCAGTCAGACATATTGTACATGCTGCCTTGCTAGGTCCCTATATTCTCATTTTCCTCTTACATAAAAAAATGCTGATGGTTTTTTTAGGTTTTTTTTTACAAATGTGTAGGCTACTTAGTGAACATAGTGAAAAGTTGTGTGCAAGCTATGAGAGTTGGAGGAGTCTGATCTGATGTGACCTACCGGCCTCCAGATCGTCACGATTTGTCCTGTTTTCCCGGCATAACAAACACAAGTGGATACTCCAACACAACGCCTCGAATTTACAACAGTCAGGTTAGGATACAGCATGACCACACAGCTAAAGCTGCTACAGAGCAGGCACCAGTCAAGGGGGGGGAGGGGGGGAGACATAGAAAGAAAGGGTGGGGGTTGGGAGAGGGGAGGAGAGAGAGTGAGAAATACAAAAAGAGCAGAGAGAGAATGAGAAAAAGAGAGTGCGAAAAGGAGGGGGGGGGGGGCTCATTATGTGGACACAATTCCTGATTTCATGGATACACTAATTGCCCAGAAAAGCGTCTCCTAAACACATTTCCGCCCACAAAGAGTCCTCTGGAGAGCTGTGGACTGCTGCTCCTCTCTCTTCTCTACAGTGACTAATCTTTCAGTGTGGGCAAAACACAGAGAGAGGGGCCACCAGGCCAACACGTCACCACAGTAACCCTCTGAGAGGAGAGAGGGGGCCACCAGGCCAACACGTCACCACAGTAACCCTCAGAGGAGAGAGGGGGCCACCAGGCCAACACGTCACCACAGTAACCCTCTGAGAGGAGAGAGGGGGCCATCAGGCCAACACGTCACCACAGTAACCCTCTGAGAGGAGAGAGGGGGCCACCAGGCCAACACGTCACCACAGTAACTCTCTGAGAGGAGAGAGGGGGCCACCAGGCCAACACGTCACCACAGTAACCCTCTGAGAGGAGAGAGGGGGCCACCAGGCCAACACGTCACCACAGTAACCCTCTGAGAGGAGAGAGGGGGCCACCAGGCCAACACGTCACCACAGTAACCCTCTGAGAGGAGAGAGGGGGCCACCAGGCCAACACGTCACCACAGTAACCCTCTGAGAGGAGAGAGGGGGCCATCAGGCCAACACGTCACCACAGTAACCCTCAGAGGAGAGAGGGGGCCACCAGGCCAACACGTCACCACAGTAACCCTCTGAGAGGAGAGAGGGGGCCACCAGGCCAACACGTCACCACAGTAACCCTCTGAGAGGAGAGAGGGGGCCATCAGGCCAACACGTCACCACAGTAACCCTCTGAGAGGAGAGAGGGGGCCACCAGGCCAACACGTCACCACAGTAACCCTCTGAGAGGAGAGAGGGGGCCACCAGGCCAACACGTCACCACAGTAACCCTCTGAGAGGAGAGAGGGGGCCACCAGGCCAACACGTCACCACAGTAACCCTCTGAGAGGAGAGAGGGGGCCACCAGGCCAACACGTCACCACAGTAACCCTCTGAGAGGAGAGAGGGGGCCACCAGGCCAACACGTCACCACAGTAACCCTCTGAGAGGAGAGAGGGGGCCACCAGGCCAACACGTCACCACAGTAACCCTCTGAGAGGAGAGAGGGGGCCACCAAGCCAACACGTCACCACAGTAACCCTCCGAGGAGAGAGGGGGCCACCAGGCCAACACGTCACCACACTAACCCTCTGAGAGGAGAGAAGGGACACTCAGTTCTTAATTTGTAAATCGGGATGTGCCAGAACAAAAAGTGAGCGTGAGAGGGGGGTGACCTGGGGAGCTCTGAGATACCGGAAAATCACTTTTATAATAAAACATTGCATGCATATCTTAACATTTGCATCGTGGTCTAGCCTAGAGTAGAGATGCATACATTTTTTTTGCTGCCTCGGGTCTGGGAAAAATCGGGCCTTTTGAAAACACATTTCATGCAATTCTATGTAATTTTACATGACTGGAGACTTTAGCAGAATCATTTTTTAATACAGTAGAAATGTCAGGCTACCTTGACACTGACAAACTGAGAATGTGATATCATTAATATCGACCTTGTATTGAATCCGTCAATAGCCTAGGTGTGTGGAGGAGACACCTATTGTACAATATGAAGAGAAAATTACAGTCCAAAAAAATCTTTACAGTTTCAATGACTCACCCAATGATGCGCAGCTCACTCACCGACGATGGCCGATGTGCTGGTGCCAAAAGCCTCTCTCTTTCGTTTTCATTTGTAAAAACAATGCTGTTCGCTCAATAGGGCTATTTGGAAATTGATCAAATATTTTCGTAGCTTAAAGACAAGTATTTTTGTTTCAGCAGGAGACATTTGCTTTCCAACCTGTGCTATCCCACAATTGTATTTGAAATATTGCAAAAGGCCTTTTTTTGGCTGCATTCTGTTCACTGACAGATTTGCCACGCGTTCTAGACTGTAGGCATGCCTTGTGATTGGACTACACACAATCCACAGCTAGGCTATTTAAAAAATATATAAACAATTTCAACTATTGATCCTCTGTGGCTAAATGATTGGCTACTCCTGGTGTAGTATTATTAATTATTTAATTTATTTCTGAAAAGAAATATAACTCTATAACTTTGGCAAATGTATTTTAATTTATCAGCGGTGCTGCATGCCCACCAAGACCCCTCCCATGGCTATGATTCGATCAGGAAATAAAGGACAAAGTACAACTATGGAGAGATGAGAGTTGCAGGCTCGTCACTATCAGAGCAGAGAGAGGGAAAGAGATCATAGAAAGTGAATCTCATTCTTGTTCTGTGAGAGATACAAGCACACAGCAACTGATCTCTAGGCTACATACAGTGTTGTGTAAACCATAAACCTGGGCAGGGCCCAAACCAAATCAATTCTTAGAATACCAGGCGCTGGCAGAAAATCTACGTTTTCACATTAGGCTACCCTTTTTTTTAGGGGGCAGGAGAATTAAAGAGGAGGCAACTTGAACTATGAATTTACATGGCAAACAGTGAAAATGATGTTTCATACCACGAGAGGTACTGGTTCCTGGTAAATAGGTTCCGGAACGAAACAATCCAAAAAAACTGAGGGTTGACTAATCCTGTTCCAGCAAGATCCGTTTCAAATTAAGCACTGGGGCCACCAAGCCACATCACCACAGTAAACCTCTGACACTGAGAGGGGGAGAGAGGGTCAGGGAGATAGAGGGAGAGAAATGCAAATGGAACAGGTAGAAAGGATAGAGAGATATGCTGGGGTAGGAGGGAGCAGGAGGTAGAGAAAGAAATTGTGTTATAAAATCACTTAATTAAGTCTACCTAACCTTCATGTCCTCCACACAGAGGCCTTATCAGAGCATTGCTCCAGCCCTAGTACCTCTCTCTCTCTAGCGTCCTTAATGTTTAGTATTCTAGTTTGAGGGAGAGCTTTTTTATATTCAACCAGGCAGGCTTGAGATAAGGAACTCTTCCTAATAATAGGTCTGAGTTAACCAGCTATTAGTTAGTAAAAAGGTTTCAGGTTTGCTAACAGAGGTCAATAATGGCTTTGTAATTTACATGATGTGTAATTATACTTTCAACAGAATATACTCTTTCACCCCAAAACAAAAGGATAAATATGTAACGGTGTGCAACTGCTGTGTCCTTCTTGTGATCTCAGGGAGTTGAATTAGGCTACAATGTTCAGGCTATGCTACGTCAGTGAATCACTGTTTCTCTAGACAGTGCCAGTATTTAGAATTGGTGAGCAATGGCCAATGCCCATCTTATATAGTACGCCCACCTCTCATTCTTCAAGCATGAGCCAATCTAGTGCTGTTACTAAGGAATATGATATGCCTTTCCAAGGCAAAACAAGAAAAAGTCTAGCTAAGTGTCTGGCACATTTACACGGTTCTGGATAGGCTACATAAGGACAGAGAAAGACATGTCTTCTGAAACTATCACAAGTTGTAAGACTAGCCTAACTGACAGGCGGACTGACAGCACTGTTCATCAAAGCTCAAGCTTGTAATACCAGCAAGAATATTCTGAATGACTTTCTCAGTCAGGAAAAAGTTGAATCTGTTGTCAGGACCACACTGGCTAGGTAATTTAAAAGGAAAACGTCATGCATTCCTTACCTGGGTCATGAAACTGACATTTGACCCCCCCCCCAAACAAAGTGTCATTTTTTCACGAAGTGGATGACTGAGATTAGGATCTGTACTTAACTATTTCATAATTATAATTATATTTTTCATAATTATAATTATGTTTTTTGATCAGAATAAGAACCTCATTCTGAACGCATATAAGCGAATTCAACTAGTTTGTATGATTTATGGACAAACTACAGCAACATTTTTTTAGTTTAATTCAAATAAATGCATTTTTTCTCAAATAAAATTGTATAAAATGACCTGAGAATTTTGGGGTGAAAATGTACAAAATTCAGGCAAAAATGTAAAATGTTTTTAAAGTAAGATACTTTGCCAAAAACTTGACATCTTTTGTCTTCAGATTGATAGTTGATTTTTGCAGATGCATCATGGTTTTGTAACTCAATTTGCAATAGACATGTTTAATACTACACTGAACAAAAATATAAACTCAACAAGTTACAATTTCAAAGATTTGACTGAGTTGTACATCTATAGTATTTTTTGGACTTCTCTCAAGCTTACAGTTGAAGGCTGTCTCCAACTTTTTCCATATGTGAAAATTATGTTGAATGAGGGCATTGATATTGATGAAATGTGTTTAAAAAATACTCAATATGTTTACATCCTTGGCGAGGTGAGAAGTGTCCCACACTGGCCATTCGGCATGCGCTGTGCACAGCAACACCAACAACATTGCACACATGCAATGACTGACTTCCAATGACGTGTTTTTCACTTGAAAACGTGATCGATAACTAGCCAATTTTAAGACTTTCCTGAGATGTTCAACATGTCAGCTAGCTAGCTAATAAACGGATTATCGAAATCGCAACAACAACAGCTATTTGAGTGTGGTAAGTTTAGCCAGCTCCTCACCCTTCCAAATATGGCAGGTGGACATCCGCACGCCCCCGGCCTCAATAATGGTCCCTTTTGCCCCTTCCTGTTCCGTATCGTCCTCTTCCCAGACCCTGTGCTCACCACTCGAGGTCCCACTATCACCTCCACCTCGGGGCATTGTTTCCGCCTGACAATGATTAATCATTGAATGACTTCAAAATTACAAGATATGAAAAACATGAATGACAAATTGTTTAAATAATTATAAACCAAATAGAACACTTCAGTGATGAACATTTATCAAACAACAAATTACATATGATTTTTATTTTTTTTAAGTCAAAAAGCATAAACTGATTTTTGAAAGATACACCAAGATATAGATAGTGTGTCTTATCCTTGTTTTTTTTGTTTCTTTCAGGGGAAATAATAATGGAACCACAGAAAGACAATTCCCTATCTATCACTTCACTGTAACATAAAGAGACAGCCACTCAAAATGGACGTCAAGGACCTCCAGATCCAAAACTCCACGTTCGAAAGCAACACATCAGACATTCAGCCCGTCCCACACAACCTATGGGAGGTCATCACCATAGCGACCGTATCAGCCATCGTCAGCCTGATAACAGTTGTCGGCAATGTTCTGGTGATGCTGTCGTTCAAGGTCAACAGTCAACTAAAGACAGTCAACAACTACTACCTTCTCAGCTTAGCCTTCGCTGACCTCATAATAGGAGTCCTGTCCATGAACTTATACACCTCATACATCCTAATGGGCTATTGGTCCTTAGGGAACCTAGCCTGTGACCTCTGGTTAGCCATGGATTACGTGGCCAGTAATGCCTCCGTTATGAACTTGTTAGTCATCAGTTTCGACAGGTACTTCTCCATCACAAGGCCGTTGACCTATAGGGCCAAGAGGACGCCGAAGAGGGCGGCGATTATGATTGGTCTAGCGTGGCTAGTGTCGTTTGTCCTCTGGGCACCGCCTATCCTGTGCTGGCAGTACTTTGTCGGAAGTCGGACGGTCCCGGCAGACCAGTGCCAGATCCAGTTCTTCTCCGAGCCGGTGATCACGTTCGGCACCGCCATCGCTGCGTTCTACATCCCTGTCTCCATCATGACCTTCCTCTACTGTAAGATCTACAAGGAGACAGAGAAACGCACCAAGGACCTGGCTGAGCTGCAGGGCCTCACCACATCTGGTCACCCAGAGACTGTTAATAAACCCCAGAAAACAGTTCTGTTACGGTCCTGTTTCAGCTCCAGCAACGACAGGAGGGACAGAAGGAACCAGGCCTCGTGGTCCTCGTCCAATCAGAGTAACGTCACCAAGACCACGACCCGGTCGGACGAGTTGGCCTGGGCCCGGGCCGACCAGGTCATATCCTTCAACAGCTACACCTCATCTGACGAGGAGACTCATCATCCTATTTCCGCTGCAACTTCCCAGGGGTCGTCCAAAGGTCAAGGTCAGACTGAAAACGGACAGGCGCCCGCTGGTTATGGTGATGATGAAGAAAGCGAGTACTTTCCGACCGCCACCCCACCTCCGAAAAAATCCAGCAAGAAGGGAATCTCCTACAGGTTCAAACCGGTCTCGAAGGATACCAGCAGCCCTCAGAATGACAAGAAACCCAACACAGACCCTAAAACAGCCCCTCCGTGTCTCTCTGAGTCTGACCAAACAGGAGGACAGAACCACCACCAGAACTCCTCTCCATCATCCTCCACCACCACCACCACAACCACCACCAAGCCCATGGACCCCGTCCTGAAGAGCCAGATCACCAAGAGGAAGAGGATGGTCCTCATCAAGGAGAAGAAGGCTGCCCAGACCCTCAGTGCCATCCTCCTGGCCTTCATCCTAACATGGACGCCGTACAACATCATGGTGCTCATCTCCACCTTCTGTTCTGACTGTATCCCTGTGTCTCTCTGGCACCTGGGCTACTGGCTCTGTTATGTCAACAGCACCATTAACCCCATGTGTTATGCGTTGTGTAATAAGACTTTTCAGAAGACCTTTAAGATGCTGTTGATGTGTCAGTGGAGGAAGAAGAGAGGGAAGGATAAACTGTACTGGTGTGGACAGAACCCGGCCATCAACAGCAAGATGACATAATGTGGTGGGGAATAGAGAATATATATATTTGGGCATTCAGCAGCAGACCCCTTTTTAAAAAAAATCCAAACTACTCTCTGTACAGTAAGCAGATATGTTCAGCATATATGGCCCATATGGGTATTAAACCCACACCTGGTGTTGCTAGTACCAAGCACTAATCAACGGAGCACAATTGCCCCCCCAACGTTATGAACTGTAAAACTGGCATAGTGTTTGAGCAGTGTCTGGTGAATGCATCTGTGCTTTTATCAAATTATAAAAAGTTGCACATGAAATGGGAGGCTTTCGAACCTCATCATTTGTCATGTACCCCAGGGTTTCACAAACTTGGCCGTGGAGCCCCTCCACTACATGACTGATTTACATAATCACAGCTACTCTGTGATTCTCATGGAATGTACATATTGAACATATTACACACATTTCAACAAGTATGTTTGTTGTATTGGATAAAGAAAAGCATTTTCCTGAGTTTTTGTAAAGATTTTACTTACAGTTGTATGTACCGTACTTTGCCTTGTGCATTTCTAGTAGTTAAATGTTATAATAGTTATTCATTCAGTTTAGACGTGTTCTTTCAGTTAAAGTGGATTGATCTTGCATCCAAGGGCTATATATTATACAATGTTTACAGGTTGTTATGCTGGTCTGCAGTTTCAATATAATGGAAATTAGAAGCATTTTGGAGATTGTACACGCCCACTCATCGCGAACACACACATTACCATCATTCCTCTTTACCTCTGTAAGCAGAGCCGGAGGTGAATCCGATTATACACCGCACGTACATGTAAACCACAGGAGGTTGGTGGCACGTTAATTGAGGAGGACGGGCTCGTGGTAACGGCCGGAACGGAATCAGTGCAATGGTATCAAACACATGGTTTCCGTGGTTTCCAGGTGTTTTGATTCCATTGGCTCCATTCCAGCCATTATTATGAGCCGTTCTCCTCTCAGCAGCCTCCACTTGATGTAAATACATCCCAACCCAAAATAACATCTTCCTACAAATATTACATTTCATATAGTTATTGCCCCTACTGTAAAACGTGAACACTAGACACAGCATATCTAATCACTCCTCACCTGCAGTACCTTAAGTACCTACGAGGTTGAGTTAGGTTTTGAAGCTGTATACTATTGCAATACATACGTCCTTTGTAATGTAAAATGTTTCCTCTATAAGTTCTGTGCCTTGTGTTGCGATCAGAGGACATGATGACGTATATCGTGAATGGATCTGTGTTTATCTGAATCTCTACTGTATAGTATGCTGCTTGTGTCCCTTTGATCTGATCAGTGAAATAATACCAATTGAAAAATATCAGTAGAGATCCTCTGAACGCTCTTTTGTTAACACAATGCTTTGTTTACAACGTGTTGAAAGTATTATTATTACAGAAACAGAACTTCAACGGAAGACCCTACATCTAAGGACATGGTTCCCAGCATGGAGGAGCCAAGGACACTCACACTGACACCCACAAAACTGTTCAAAATATTAACATGGGCACAGTCTGCTATTAATACACAGACTGTAATTATTATGAATTATTATGTATTATTATTCATGTATAACTAAATAGAACATTAATGATTGAAAGCCTCTGCATATGTAACAGGAGGGTTTGCAGAGGACAAAGGGACACCGCCTACCTAGGAGACAGTGATCTGAGGCGACTCATGTGGTTCATTGGTCCCTGGGCTACAGTCGCTGACGCATCACAACTGTTCTGTTTCTGGATCACATCAACATGATCTCTCCTGTGAATGACAGGATTCATTTCATACCCTGACTATTTACCAGGAGTTTTACAGAGAACAAAGAGACACCTCAGCAATCTGACTGACTGACTAGTGACACCCACCTAGAGGACAGCGATCTGACTGAGTGACTAGTGACACCCAGCTAGAGGACAGCAATCTGACTGACTAGTGACACCCACCTAGAGGACAGCAATCTGACTGACTAGTGACACCCAGCTAGAGGACAGCGATCTGACTGACTAGTGACACCCAGCTAGAGGACAGGGATCTAGACAGAGAATAGTGACACCCAGCTAGAGGACAGGGATCTAGACAGAGAATAGTGACACCCAGCTAGAGGACAGGGATCTAGACAGAGAATAGTGACACCCAGCTAGAGGGCAGGGCTCTAGACAGAGAATAGTGACACCCACCTAGAGGACAGGGATCTAGACAGAGAATAGTGACACCCACCTAGAGGACAGGGATCTGACTGACTAGTGACACCCAGCTAGAGGACAGGGATCTAGACAGAGAATAGTGACACCCAGCTAGAGGACAGGGATCCAGACAGAGAATAGTGACACCCAGCTAGAGGACAGGGATCTAGACAGAGAATAGTGACACCCAGCTAGAGGGCAGGGCTCTAGACAGAGAATAGTGACACCCAGCTAGAGGACAGGGATCTAGACAGAGAATAGTGACACCCAGCTAGAGGACAGGGATCTAGACAGAGAATAGTGACACCCAGTTAGAGGGCAGGGCTCTAGACAGAGAATAGTGACACCCAGCTAGAGGACAGGGATCTAGACAGAGAATAGTGGGCCATTGCAGATGTTACCCAAGCTGATGTGTTTCAGAACAGAGCAGTGCATTACATATGGAGCCCTGCTGGACACACAACGATCTCTCCCATGTTAGATTGGTCTATAAATAGTCATTCATCTTAACAGTTGTCCCTACAGCAACCCTGAGTGTAATTGATCATCAAGTGGTTTTTAATTGAGGACACTTATCATGGACAATACGCTTTAATATCTATATTTACACTTTGCTTCTGCTTGCTTTCATTAAAACAAAACAAAAACAGCTGTCCAAGCCGCGTGAAGTTGTCGGGAGATGAAGCTAGTGGGTGACAATGTCATCTCAATTCATTCACACTTTACAAACTGTGCCGGTGATACACCGTTTTTTTTAAAGAAACCCCAGCGACCACTTTATGATAAATGCAAAATACAACACAAACCAAGGTATGATAACTAAGAATTTCACTCAGAAATCTAGCAATTAAAAGGTGATCAGGTGTAAGAAATATGGTTTACACTCCCTCTAGCCCACAAACAGCAATCCAATGTTTTATACATGGCCAGAGCAGTGTTTACCTCGGGGGAATTGGAGCATAACCTACACTGTGCCTAGTTAAACCACTTTCATGTGGGTTAACCATTAAACTGACTGGTAGATATATTTTTATCCATATTTATTAATCAGTGATGTTCCACATCCCCATAACAACCGCCAGGCATTCCAATAAGGCAGTTCTAGAACATGACAGTCAAAGAGAGGGAACACACCATAGCGAATCCAGACATTCCAATAAGGCAGTTCTAGAACATGACAGTCAAAGAGAGGGAACACACCATAGCGAACCAAGACATTCCAATAAGGCAGTTCTAGAACATGACAGTCAAAGAGAGGGAACACACCATAGCGAATCCAGACATTCCAATAAGGCAGTTCTAGAACATGACAGTCAAAGAGAGGGAACACACCATAGCGAACCAAGACATTCCAATAAGGCAGTTCTAGAACATGACAGTCAAAGAGAGGGAACACACCATAGCGAACCAAGACATTCCAATAAGGCAGTTCTAGAACATGACAGTCAAAGAGGGAACACACCATAGCGAACCAAGACATTCCAATAAGGCAGTTCTAGAACATGACAGTCAAAGAGAGGGAACACACCATAGCGAACCAAGACATTCCAATAAGGCAGTTCTAGAACATGACAGTCAAAGAGAGGGAACACACCATAGCGAATCCAGACATTCCAATAAGGCAGTTCTAGAACATGACAGTCAAAGAGAGGGAACACACCATAGCGAACCAAGACATTCCAATAAGGCAGTTCTAGAACATGACAGTCAAAGAGAGGGAACACACCATAGCGAACCAAGACATTCCAATAAGGCAGTTCTAGAACATGACAGTCAAAGAGAGGGAACACACCATAGCGAACCAAGACATTCCAATAAGGCGGTTCTAGAACATGACAGTCAAAGAGAGGGAACACACCATAGCGAACGTGTGCGGTGCGCTGTAGATAAACTGCTGTGTGTAGGCGAACCGTGGATGATTCAACACGTACAGTCAGGAAATGAAAAGAAAATGATGCAGATGTTCTATGGTCAGAGGAAACAGGACAGCCGCCCGCTGAGCACTGCCAACGTTCTTTATGGTGTTCCCTTCCCAAAGATTGACAGAAATATGGTTGAGACGCAAAGAAAATTAAAGGAGAGGGGGTAGAAAAATGGTCAGATTAATACTGCCATTGAGAAAATTCAAAACAAACCGAGACATGATCTTTTTCAAGGAGTCTCACAAAAATAAGCATTCTATCTACCCGCTATTCTAAGTGCTCTGAACAAATTAAGGGAAACGTTCACAAACATTGGCACATTTTAAGATCCGATGACAGTATTGGTAATGTGTTTTCGGACCCACCCCTGGTCATATTCTCGCGGGGCAGAAATCTCCGAGATCAATTGGTAAACTCTGATTTACCACCCCAAGATATCCATGCACAAAATCTATTTGCGCCCCTACTGGATGGAAACTACAAGTGTAATGGCTGTGCTCAATGCAATGGCACTTATAAAATGCAGATCCTTCAAACACCCCCCAAACAGGGAAACAGATCCCAATTAAAAGGTGTGATCACGTGTTATTTACCTTATAACTTGTCCTTGTGGTAAAAAATGATGTGGGTAAAACAAAAGTGCGAATTAAAAAGTACAAATCTCGGAACATCGTAGCACCATTAGGTGCAAAAACACGACTTATCCAGTTGCTGCCCACTTTTTGGAACCAAACCACTCGATTTCGTCCCTACGTTGTAATGGCATCGAACATGTCACCCCCCCCGAAGGGAGGTGCTCCCTTGGGGGGGGGGGGGGGGGGTGACCTTGACAATTTATTGTTAAAACGAGAGGCTGCCTGGATCTTTTGATTTAAATACCCATGCTCCTTTCGGTCTCAATGCAGACTTTGATCAGAAGCCATTCTTGTGATCCTTGTGATTTTCACTATTCATTGTAAATGTTTGTAGGCCTATGTAGCCAAACTGTATCTATGATCGTATGCTATCTATTCCAAGTTTTTGGTATGCAATTATTTTTATGGCATCTGAGCTCCTAGTGTGTGTGGCTCTCCTTTAAATTGTTCAAGCTTCGTCCCCAAGGAATACACAATCCACAGAACACAACTAGAGAGACAGTTTCATCATTTACATTTTATTTCACCTTGGTATTTAAATAAGTATTTTTTTTCCATTATTGATAATTAAAATTATATCCATTTTACAGTCCATTCACAGTTGTATTACTTAGACCCCTCATATTCAACTCTGGACCTCGAAGGCAGTTCCACTGCTTAAAAAAATAATAATAATAAATATATATATATATATATATATATATATATCCCCTGTAATCAGGGACTGATTTAGACCTGGGACACCAGGTGGGTGCAATGAATTATCAGGTAAGACCGAAAACTAGCAGGCTACGGACCTCGTAGGGTCAGAGTTGAATACCCTGAACTAGGCCCTAACTCAAAAAAAATTAATATTTGAATATTAATGCATTCTCTCATTCAAGTAGTGGAAGAATTAGAATTGGCATACATGTATGGTGCCGCAGTAAAGTACTACACACACCCAAGGGTTGTTAGAGACAGTTATCCCATCTATCCAAGGAGACAAGAGTTAAACAATAAGGAGTAAATGAAGGGACCAAGCAGGCATAACAAAGTCACTCACAGGTACAATGCAAAACATCAAATGAAGTTTCAACAGCGCAGTGCAAAAAAAAATATTTATACCTCAAGCCTTCTCATATCCTCAGTCATTCCACTTACAATCAGACAGTCAGACTTGTATTTCAGACCAAAATAAAAAGACCCCTCTCAAAAAACAACTGTACAACAGACAAATGAAAAAGTTCTTTCAAATGTTTATTATTTCCATGGCATGACTAGTTAGAGTGGTTCCTCAGGCCCGGGGTACATGTAATGTTCTGGTACTACCTCCTCTTGACTGCTGGGCGGCCACTAGCCTTGCTGCCACCTACAGCCTTGGTGCTGGAGCTCTTGGACCCGGAGAACAGCTTGGTCATGAACTCAGACACGTCAGGTAGCTCAGGGTTGGGGTTCAGCATGTTCATTGACTGCTCCATTTCCTGGGAAGGTAGAGTGAATAAACACACAAGATTAGTTAGTATCACACTGGTGTGACCTAGCCTGGTCTCAGATCGGCTTCTGCTATGGCATGACAATGAGAGTTGGCAAGACAGCGAAAAACAGATTATGTAGGGTGCTTCGCATTGGTGGTGGATGAGGTGAGCTCCCTTACTATGAAATATACATTTTGATTATGAGCAAGTTTATCTAAATGGAACTACACGGAATGTACTGGATGGCAGACAACTCACGACAGGTGACTAGAGATGTGTCAGAGAGAGAGAGAGAGAGAGAGAGAGAGAGATAGTGTCAGAGTATAGCTGTCCCTGTTTACCTTTCTCATCTCAGGGTCGTTGGTGTTGACAACCTTTGGGAGCAGGACGATAATGAGCAGAGGAAGGACCATCATCAGGACCTGGGGAATCAGACATGTATTAAATCAAATATTTGTCACACGCTTCGTAAACAACAGGTGTAGACTAACAGTGAAAGGCTAACTTACGGGTCCTTTCCCAACAACGCAGTTTGAAAAAATATATACCCATCCACACACACGTTCAAATGTTTGGGGTCACTTAGAAATGTCCCTGTTTTTGAAAATAAAGCACTTTTTTTTTGTCCATTAAAATAACATCAAATTGATCAGAAATACAGTGTAGACATTGTTAATGTTGTAAATGACTATTGTAGCTGGAAATGGCTGATTTTAATGGAATATCTACATAGGCGTACAGAGGCCCATTATCAGCAACCATCACTCCTGTGTTCCAATGGCACGTTGTGTTAGCTAATCCAAGTTGATCATTTTAAAAGGCTAATTGATCATTAAAAAACCCTTCGCAAATTATGTTAGCACAGCTGAAAACCGTTTGTACTGATTAAAGAAGCAATAAAACTGGCCTTTAGACTAGTTGAGTATCTATATGCCTTTCTTTCAAAAAACATGGACATTTCTAAGTGACCCCAAACTTTTGTACGGTAGTGTATATTACACACACAGTACCACTCATTCCAGGGGTTTTCCTTTATTTTGACTATTTTCTACATTGTAGAATAATAGTGAAGACATCAAAACTATGAAATAACACACATGGGATGACATAGTAAACAACAAAAAAAGTGTTAAACAAATCTAAATATATATTATATTTGAGATTCTTAAGCTACCCTTTGCCTTGATGACAGTCAAATGTTAAACAGCAGAGGGCACCACCTATTATGTTTCTGATATTGGCTCGACCTTTAATTCTATTACTCACTAGTACAAACACCATGCAAAAAAAAGGCACGAGTTAAATGACACCTGTTAGGGAGGCATGTGTGTTGAAGGACCGGTATGATACCTTTGCATGGGACAGTAAAGCAATTACAATACAGTAATACTACACTATTACCACAGCAGGACTCTCCTCCAATCACAAAGCTGCAACTTCACATTTACTTAGAATCTGATGACACAGCATGGCCTTCTTTCAGAATAAGTGCCAAGGGACACAGTAAACACTATTCTACGCATCTGATCATCTCACCATGGGATTCATGAGGAAGTCAGTCCACCCCCAGGTCTCTCTCTTCATGAAGTAGGTGTGTGGCCCAGAGGACCTCAGCTGGAGCGGGTACGGCTGGCGGATCACCTCAGACGTCTTGATGAAGTTCACCAGGCGGGCCCTGTGAAGTCAACCACCGCTTAGACATGAAGTCGTCTCCTTCCTTACCATGTACACTGCTATAAGCCTGGCAAAGAGGCAAGACATCAAGGGCCCTTCTCCCAGATACAGAATAACACTAGACTCATAATGTCAATGGGAAATCGGCCCCGAGTACGTGGACAAAACATGTGGAAGATCATGAATGAAGACATGCTGATACGGTAGAAAAATTCAGTTTTGTACACCTCCCTCAACGACTCTCACACCCTGAACAAAACTACAGTACCTCATTTTTCCTTTAGACGTGATGTCTACACGGACTGCTTCAAATTTGTATCCAGGTGAGATCACTTCCACAACGTAAGATCCCGAGGGAACATCATTGACGACAAAGCTGCCATCAGTTCTGCAGAGAGGATTGAGAAATTCTAAGTTGCAGGTTAGGGATTTACTAAGGAATCAATGAATATTATACAGTAACAGCCATGTTCAGTTTGATCTAGCATTATAACAGGTGTTGGAGTCCTAGTTAACTAGCAAACAACATTTACTTAAACCCCTTGACAATGCACTGTGGAATTTACCACATGAAAAAGTTGGACAGTCAGCATAGTCTCAATTAGTTATTCTTCATCTCAATTATCAGGCATTTGATAAGCTAGACTGCAAATAGACTGGGACGATCACACCGATAACGTCGTTAACTAGCTGTCAACTACAAACTAGCGATGGGACAAGACTAACTACCAATTGTATATCACGAAATCGTGGTAAAAAGTACCACAAAAAAACGCGCCTAGCAACAAGCGAGGCTAGTTGCTAGTAGTGACCACAGCACAGGGCCCCGGCTAGTGTTAGCACTTAACTTCCACAACAAACCGATAGCTGTAACTACTAGTTGTTTTTCTTCGTTCAAGCCTCATGTCTTACCTCATGAAGCCTATATACTCTTCTCCCTCTACCGTGATTCGGGCTGATGAAATCCAGTCTTGTGTTTTCACTCCAGGAACGATTGCCCGACCCTCGAGTTTGAAACGATCCCCGTTTGGTTGAGCAGATCCACTCGTCGCGATAGGCCCCGATTCTATATCGCTAAAACAGCACACTAAAACAAACATAGCCTGTAGAAAAATACAGAATTCTGATAGTCTGCCATGTAGCAACATGTTTACTTTCAGTATTTCAACAAGGGTACGTTTTCTATATAACTATAATCATGTAGCCGACAAGCAGGTGAACGTTTAGCATCAGCTGTCTTCTGCCGTCGGGAAATATTCACGTCACCTCGCTACATTAAAAAAAAAACGTTACTGACACCCGGAAATACGCAACTTCCCTGTGTAAACAGACATCTGTCGATAGTCAAAACGTCTATGATAAAGGCCATTTACGTCCTAGTTTGTTTTTCCTCAAGATCAAAGACATTAACCAGGTTTCCATCCAGTTTTTATGCGAGTAAAGCCGTACCGTATAAAGAAAAATCACGACAGCTGTGATGGAAACAGGAAGTTTCACAATATACAGTGCATTTACCCTCATATCACAATATACAGTGCATTTAGCCTCATATCACCATATACAGTGCATTTAGCCTCATATCACCATATACAGTGCATTTACCCTCATATCACCATATACAGTGCATTTACCCTCATATCACCATATACAGTGCATTTACCCTCATATCACAATATACAGTGCATTTAGCCTCATATCACCATATACAGTGCATTTACCC
The DNA here is from genome assembly GCF_901001165.1 of Salmo trutta. Taxonomy (NCBI): domain Eukaryota; kingdom Metazoa; phylum Chordata; class Actinopteri; order Salmoniformes; family Salmonidae; genus Salmo; species Salmo trutta. Next base: position 34,368,435 of record NC_042991.1, read on the forward strand.
TCATATCACAATATACAGTGCATTTACCCTCATATCACCATATACAGTGCATTTACCCTCATATCACCATATACTGTGCATTTACCCTCATATCACCATATACAGTGCCTTCAAAAAGTATTCATACCCCCTTGACTTAGTCCACATTTTGTTGTGGTACAGCCTGACTTCAAAATGGATTACATAAAAAAAATTCTAACCCATCTACACATAATACCTCATAATGACTAAGTGAAAACATGTTTTTAGAAATGTTTGCAAATGTATTTAAAATGAAATACAAAAACCTAATTTACATAAGTATTCACACCCCTGAGTCTGTACTTTGTAGAAGCACCTTTGGCAGCGATTACAGCTTTGGGTATGTCTATCAGCTTTGCACATCTGGATTTGCAGATTTTCTCAAGCCCTGTTAAGGTAGATGTGGAGCGACGGTGAACAGCAATCTTGAAGTCTTCCCACAGATTTTCAATGGGATTCAATTTTGGGCTTTGGCTGGGCCACTTAAGGACTTTCACATTCTTGTTCTGAAGCCATTCCAGCATTGCTTTGACTGTTTACTTACATGCTGACCACACCGCTCGTGTCGCATGCGCTGCAAAATAAATGTACACGTACATGTTATTCAATCATTGCACCCACACTGCTCACACACGTCAACGAGCATCCACATAGCCAGGCGTTGAAATAGAACTTGGTTCTATTTGTGACGCTTGATGCGCTGCATGTCCCTCCTCTCCCATCTCCTCATTGGTTTTTAGGAGCATATACCTATGTGGGTGATTGAAAGATGAACTGAGGTCTACACTCCAGTCCAGTTGGTGGTGGTGGTAATGCACCTTAAAGTTGGTTGTCAACCACCATATAGTCTAAAGAAGAAGAAGCCTGAAGGAGAGATTACTAGAAACGAACTCGGTTTATCCTTTTATCTGTGGATTAGTTGTCAGAGTAGAGGACCTTGTGCATTTCAGGTAAAATAACAACCCAACGTTTATATCCCAGGACAAATTAGCTAGCAACTGCAAGCTAGCTAAATAGGACAAATTAGCTAGCAACAGCAAGCTAGCTAAATAGGACAAATTAGCTAGCAACAGCAAGCTAGCTAAATAGGACAAATTAGCTAGCAACAGCAAGCTAGCTAAATAGGACAAATTAGCTAGCAACAGCAAGCTAGCTAAATTGCCATAAATGTTTGCTTATTGACCTGTCGCCAAATTAATATAATTGGTTCAGAGTTCATTTTGATACTTGAACCTGCGTGTCCTGCTCGCATCTAGTGTGGGGGGACAAAATCAACATGCGTTGTCAGCATGTAAGGTCATCTGCACTCTGAAAGCAGGTTCTCATCAAGGATTTGCCTGTATTTGGCTCCATTTATTTTTTCTTCTATCCTTACCAGTCTCCCAGTCCCTCCCGCTGAAAAGTTTCCCCATAGCATGATGCTGCCAGAACTATGCTTCACGGTAGGGATGGTGTTAGATTAAATAAAATGTTATTTGTCACATGCGCCGAATACAACAGATGTAGTAGACCTTACAGTGAAATGCTTACTGACAAGTCCCTAACAAAACAATGCAGTTAACAAAAATAAGTGAAGTATTTATTAAATAAACTGAAGTAAAAAAAAAATATATATACAAATTAAAAATAGAAGAAAATGTTAAAATAAATAATTAAATAGCAACAATAAAATAACAGTAACAAGGCTATATACAGGGGGGTACTGGTACAGAGTCAATGTGCGGGGGCACAGTTAGTTGAGGTAATTGAGGTAATATGTACATGTAGGTAAAGTGACTATGCATGGATAGTAAACAGAGTAGCAGCAGTGTAAAAATGGGTCAATGCAAATAGTCCAGGTAGATGGGGGATGAGCTGCGCCTGTCTTTCTCTAGACAATGCACTATGCATTAAGGAGTTCAAGTTGTCTCATCAGACCAGAGGAATCTTTTTCCTTACTATCTCAGATTCTTTTACGTGCCTCTTTCTCAGGAGTGGATTCCTTCTGCCCACTCTACCATAAAGCCCAGATTGGTGAAGTGCTGTAGAGATTGTTGTCCTTCTGGAAGGTTCTCCCATCTCAGCCAAGGAACTCTGTAGTTCTGTCAGAGGGGTCATTGGGTTGGTCATCTCCCCGACCAATGTCCTTGCCCGGTTGCTCAGTTTGGTCAGATGGCCAGCTCTAGGCAGGGTCTGGGTAGTTCCATATTTCCTCAGTGATGGAGTCCACTGTCCTCTCTGAAATTTTCAAAACTCTAAAAAATGTTTTATACCCATCCCCAGATACACTATATTTACACAAAGGTATGAATCACGTTTCACCATTTGGCAGTCCAACGGCCAAATCTGGGTTTGGCGGATGCCAGGAGAACGCTACCTGCCCAAATGCATAGTGCCAACTATTAAGTTTGGTTGAGGAGGAATAATGGTTTGGAGCTGTTTTTCAAAGAGAGGTCCATACAGAAATGGTTTGTCGAGATCGGTGTAGAACTTGATTGGCCTGCACAGAGCCGACCTCAACCCCATTGAAAACCTTTGGGTGGACTGCAAGCCAGGCCTAATCGCCCAACATCAGTGCCTGACCTCATTAATGCTTGTTGCTGAACGGAAGCAAGTCCCCGCAGCAATGTTCCAACATCTAGTGGGAAGTCTTCCCAGAAGAATGGAAGCTGTTATAGCAAAGGGGGGACTAACTCCATATTAATGCCCATGATTTTGAAATGAGATGTTCGACAAGCAGGTGTCCACATACTTTTGGTCATGTAGCGTTTATGCCTCAGAATTCTCTCTCGGAGATCTACAGACAGTTCCTTAGACTTCCTGGTATAGTTTCACTGCCAACTGTGGGACCTTATATAGACCGGTGTGTTTCTCTCGAAATCATGTCTAAACAATTGAATTGGCAACAGGTGGACTTCAAGTTGTAGCAAACATCAAGGATGATCAAAGGAAAATGGAGCTCATTATGACGTGTCACAGCAAAGGTGTGTAAATACTTATGTAAAAGAGATTTCTGTATTTCATTTTTAACATATTAGCAAAAAATCTAAACATGTTTCACTGTCATTATGGGGTATTGTGAGTAGATGGGTAAGACAACTGATACATTTTAGGCTGTAACACAAAATGTGTAGTAAGTCAAAAGATATGAATACTTTTTTAAGGCACTGTATAACCATGGGCATAACACAAATATCAAGTGCCCACCATTTAAAACAACTCAAATATAAATAAAATCCTTCAAGACAGATTTTAGCAAATTTATTTTAAAGATGATTAAAAGAATCACTGTATTTACACTTTTACAGTCAAACATCATTCATGAACAGGGAAAAAAAACAAAAACAAGAAGAGCTCTCATAACTTAAGACCACAGCAGTTTCAAGTTCTTGATTCAGGACATGAGTGGAAGAATCAAGAAGTATTAAACAAAGATGGGGGGGCATTCATTATGTTACATCCATGATCTGTGCAGGTTTACACACAATAGTGAGGAAGAGCGCTGTGGTGGAGAGAGAACTTGGCACGTCACAGAGCGGCCAAGACCCAGTCTCAGCGTGCATCCGAAATGGCACCCTATTCCGGTCAAACGTGCCTTATATAGGAAATAAGGTGCCTTTCTTGCCAAGTCTCATGGAGGTCGACTGAAGAATTGCCCCGTCGCAAGGCGTCGATCCACTTCAATGTGAAGTAGTCATTCCTGGTTTTGCAAAGAGAAAGGCTCCTTCCTCCCTTGCGTCTCTCCTCCCTCCTTTTATAAGTGTCTCTGCAGCTGTGATTGAGTGCGGAAGTTGTCTGAATTGCACAGACCATCAATCCCCATATAATAGAACAGGGTTCCTGTCAGTGTGTGGAGCATTGTCTTGTCTTTAGTGTCACTGGCTCCAAGTAACGTTTAAAAACACAGCTCTATCCGGCAGTAGTGGTCGCTTCCTCAGTGCTACATTGACTGATTGGTCAGCGTAGTTGTAATAAGTAAGACTCAACGGCCTGTTGAGAGAGAGAAGAGACCGGTGAGAGACGATTGGTCAAATGTGAAATGTCAATCTAGACCAGGGATGGGAAACTGACGGCCTGTTTTGTAGGCCCCCGGATCAAAATGTTTTGTTCGTTAGGTGGAGTGGGGGGCCCCTCAACAAAATGTTAACTTAGGGCCCCTGAAAAGCTAGGGCCGGCTTTGACTGGGTATGGATTTGGGTATGCAGATCTGCAAGCTTACTGAGGCCCCTCATGATGAGTTCAGATTTTTGTTGTGGTACCCACCCCCCTATCTAGAGCCAATGGCCTGGAATGAATGAAGACAAAGGATAAATAACATGAAGGGTCGCCATGACACCTTACCTTTGCCATCTCTCCTGTAGTTCCTGGAACTAAACTTAACCGCGGTCCTTCTTCCCACAATTCCTTCAGCTGCTGCTTCATGACTTGGAGGTTCCTGTAAACAGTGTTAAGTCAAATTAGGCTTGTAGCAAAATCATACACAGAGCCTTCTATGGGCGCTGCCACCAAGACCGTAACTGTGCTGTCCGGAGAAAGAGGAAGTTTGGTAAATATAATGTAAAATGTTAAAGAAACCAAACACCAAAAATATGAAAAGCTGTTAATATACCTGTCCTCTGAGCAGCTGTCCTGCAGGCTCTTGCTGTTTGTGGAGAGTTCTGGCCACCATTTCTTAATGACAGACTGAATCCAGTGTAAACCCACAATCAAGTGTCTGGTAAAGGAACAGAACAGAATTATAATTCAGGTGGATCCCACATGTACTTCTACAGCAGCAGCAACTGCAGGTCATTGCTGTAAATGAGAATGTGTTCTCTGTCAACTTAACTGGTCAAATAAAAATAAATACAAATTCCACAGTTGAACTTACTCTTCATATTTACTGGCGAGGATGGTTTTGACTTGTGGCAGGAGGTCTACACAGCAGCCCAGTGATATGCACGGCACTTCGTCTCGAAGGCTACCGAAGCAAAAACAAGTGACACGTGTATTAATTTGCGTCTCATGTTCACTCATCACAGCCATACATTATCATGTTTAAATTCAACTGGGATACTCACTTTTTCGTTATAACTGGCAGGCAGTCAAGAAGCACACCTGTGTCTTCAATTCTACGGAACAAACAGTGTTTATTGGACGTGAACACGTTGATTAAATCATTAACGGTATGTGGACAGGAAGATAGATGAGGAGTCTGTGTTCCTACCTGATCAAGTATGCCACTAGTTCGCTGGCGTTTCTTCGCCATAGTGTCAGAGCTACATTTAATCGGAGATTCCTCCCAAAAAGCACGTGGGTCATTGCGTCGTGATCCTTCGATAGCTGGTCAGGAAAGATAACCACAAGGCAGGGGGGCATGACAAAACAAGTCAATAAAATCCACTTCAAAAAGCTAAAAGGATCAAACAGAAAACACTTGAATTGTCTCAGAAAAGAGAATGACACTTTTCTTCCCAATAAACAGGGTCTACCGATCTATCCCAGTGTGCAAGGATTGGAGAGATATTGGGAGTATGGTGACAATTCCAACCCTCTCAGAGGGTGCCTAGAGCGCAGGGGCAACGGTTTGATGGTGGGAATGGACAGTATGAGGTACAGAAGTGATCCGTCCCAATGATCATTGGTCTGCAAACATCAAAGGATCAAGGGGCCAGGGTAGGGAGTGAATTGGGGACGGCTGATAGTATCTCACCTCAGTGAAGTAATCACTGCACTTGTTTCCCGGCCCTGCCATCTTGGAGCCTGCTTCTGCTACAGAGTTTACGGGGAAAACGCAGTTGTCATTGTAATGTATGGCCTGCACTTCCTCTGGGCAGGTCAGTTCATTTTCCTTGTTGGCCATGTCACAGACAGCCCGACCTGCGGGGGGCGCTCTGTGGCGCACGCCGGAGCTCACCACTACACTGTGAAGCGACAACGAACACTTCCTCTTGTAGCACACAGACACTTGTTTCGCTTTGCCAGAGAAGTGTGCACCGCGACTCACGGGAAATCTGTTGGGGAGAAAAAGGAGGAGTCCAGTTGATATATATATATAAAAAAAAAAGGATTCTGTCTTGATACGGTTAGTTAGGAGACTAGACACTATGGTAGTGTTTGGAGAAGTGCTTGGGAAAAGATGGAAATGTGTTTCGATGGTTAGATTTTCCCCGGTGACTGAGCAGCTGTAACTGCAGTGCTAGGAAAGGCAGCTTGTGCATTAGATCCACATAGAACTGGAAAACTCACCGGTCTTTATCTATTTCTTCCTTATTTAAATAAAACACCTAAAACAAAAAAAGGATAAGCGATAAAAACGTACAGTTTTTCTTTAAAGAGAAATGTTTGACTAAGGTTAGTAAACACCTTTTGGTTCATATTCATAACACAATCACTGTATGATCCCGATTCTCCACACTGTGTGCATTTACACGATCGGCGTCAGATTTAACAAATGGTGAAAACTCTTTCTAGTCAATGCTTACAACAATTTAATGCTTTTATTTCAATGACATGGATTGTGCAAGTGCACACTGTGGGGGGGGAAGAAAAGTGGAGAACCAGGATGAAAAATTGTGTACCAAGTTGTACACTTCCCACCTTGAAATCCACTCACCTCCTTCATATTCTTGTCAGCTGCAGAGTGGTTGCTGATGTGATGGAGAAATTCATGAGGTTTGTCCTGGTTGAGCTGTTGGAATTCCCTGCTTTGCCCATCATGACTTCCAGAGGCCATAGTAAGAGACACTATTTGGAGAGAAATAAAAACTTAGTCAACAGTGTAGAAAGGTAATGCATTCAGTGCACAAAACATCATGCCAAATTATCAAGTCAACTCCCCCCCTTTAACCCAAAGTTCTCTGAACTGTCACTTCACTTCCAGAAACAACCCACTCATCTTTTGCTGAGGTACACCACAAGACGTACAGTGCATTCAGAATGTATTCAGACCCCTTGATTTTTTCCCACATCGTTACATTACAGGCTTATTCTAAAATGTATTAAATTGCCCCAAACAAAGCAAATGTGTTTGTGTGCAAATGTATTAAAAAATATAAAAAACTGAAATATCAAATGTATATAAGTATTCAGACCCTTTACTCAGTACTTTGTTGAAGCACCTTTGGCAGCAATTATAGCATCATGTCTTCTTGGGTATGATCCTACAACCTTGGCACACCTGTATTTGGGGAGATTCTCACATTCTTCTCTGCAGACCCTCTCAAGCTCTGTCAGGTTGGATAGAGAGCATTGCTGCACAGCTATTTTCAGGTCTCTCCAGAGATGTTCGATCGGGTTCAAGTCCGGGCTCTGGCTGGACCACTCAAGGACATTGAGACCTGTGCCGAAGCCACTCCTGAGTTGTCTTGGCTGTGTGCTTAGGGTTGTTGTCCTGTTGGAAGGTGAACCTTCGCCCCAGTCTGAGGTCCTGAGTGCTCTGGAGGAGGTTTTCATGAAGGATCTCTGTACTTTGCTCCGTTCATCTTTCCCTTGATCCTGACTAGTCTCCCAGTCCCTGCCGCTGAAAAACATCCCCACAGCCTGATACTGCCACCACCATGCTTCACCATAGGCATGGTGCCAGGTTTCCTCCAGACGTGACACATGGCATTCAGGCCAAAGAGTTCAATTTTGGTTTCATCAGCGGGCTATCATATGCCTTTTACTGAGGAGTGGCTTCCGTCTGGCCACTACCATAAAAGCATGATTGGTGGAGTGCTGAAGAGATGGGAGAAACTTCCAGAAGGACAACCATCTCAACAGAGGAACTCTGGAGCTCTGTCATTATGACCATCAGGTTCTTGGTCAACTCCCTGATCAAGGCCCTTCTCCCCCGATTGCTCAGTTTGGCTGGGCAACCAGCTCTAGGAAGAGTCTTGTTGGTTCCCCAACTTCTTCCATTTAAGAATGATGGAGGCCACTGTGTACTTGGGGAACCTCAACGTTGCAGAAATGTTTTGGTAACTTTCCCCAGATGGCAACTGCTTGGCCTCCGACTGCAAGGCACTACAGAGGGTCGTGCGTACGGCCTAGTGCATCACTGGTGTAAAGCTTCCTCACATCCAGGACCTCTGTACCAGGCAGTGTCAGAGGAAGGCCCTAAAAATTGTCAAAGACTCCAGCCACCCTAGTCATAGACTGTTCTCTCTGCTACCGCACAGCAAGCGGTACCGGAGCGCCAAGCCTCGGTCCAAGAGGCTTCTAAACAGCTTCTACCCCCAAGCCATAAGACTCCTGAACATCTAATCAAATGGCTACCCAGACTATTTGCATTGCCCCCCCCTTTACACTGCTGCTACTCTGTTATTATCAATGCATAGTCACTTTAATAGCTCTACCTAAATGTAAATTTTACCTAAATTACCTTGACTAACTGGTACCCCCGCACTTTGACTCTGTACCGGTATCCAATGTATATAGCCTCGTAACTGTTATTTTACTGCTGCTCTTTAAATTGTTACTTTTATTTCTTATTCTTTTAAAGGTATTTTTTAAACTGCATTTTTGGTTAGGGCTCGTAAGTAAGCATTTCACTGTAAGATCCACCTACACCTGTTGTATTCGGCACATGTGACAAATTAAGTTATTTGATCTGTGCCTCGACACAATCCTGTCTTGTAGCTCTACGGACAATTCCTTCGACCTCATGGCTTGGTTTGTGCTCTGACATGCACTGTCAGCTGTGGGACCTTATATAGACAGGTGTGTGCCTTTCCAAATCATGTCCAATCAATTGAATTTACCACAGGTGGACTCCAATCAAGTTGTAGAAACATCTCAAGGATGATCAATGGAAACAGGAAGCACCTGAGTAGAGGTCGACCGATTATGATTTTTCAACACCGATTATTGGAGGACCAAAAAAGGCGGACATACACACACATATATTTGTAATAATGATAATTACAATAATATTGAATTTACAATGAACACTATTTTAACTTAATATAATACATAAATAAAATGAATTTAGTCTCAAATTATAAAACATGTTCAATTTGGTTTAAATAATGCAAAAACACAGTGTTGGAGAAGTAAAAGGGCAATATGTACCATGTAAAAAAGCTAACGTTTTAGTCCCATGCTCAGAACATATGAAAGCTGGTGGTTCCTTTTAACATGAGTCTTCAATATTCCCAGGTAAGAACTTTTAGGTTGTAGTTATTATAGGACTCACTCTATACCATTTATATTTCTTAGACCTTTCACGATTGGATGTTCTTATAGGCGCTATAGTATTTCCAGCCTAATCTCGGGAGTTGATAGGCTCGAAGTCATAAATTGTGCTTTAAGCATTGCGAAAAGCTGCTGGCAAATGGAGGAAAAGTGCAGTTTGAATGAATGCTGCCTACCACCGCTCAGTCAGACTGCTCTATCAAATCATAGACTTAATTATAATATAATAACACACAGAAATACGAGCCTTAGGTCATTAATATGGTCAAATCTGGAAACTATCATTTAGAAAACAAAATGTTTATTCTTTCAGTGAAATACGGAACCGTTCCGTAATTTATCGAACGGGGGCAACCCTAAATCTAAATTTTGCTGTTACATTGCACAACCTTCAATGTTATGTCATAATTATGTAAAATTCTGGCAAATTAATTACGGTCTTTGTTAGGAAGAAATGGTCTTCACACAGTTCGCAACGAGCCAAACTGCTGCATATAGCCTGACTCTGCTTACAAGGAACACAAGAGAAGTGGCAACTGCAGGCACCGCATTGATTATATGCAACACTGGACAAGATAGTTAAACTAATATCAAACGTGTAGTAAACTAGTGATTATGTTAAGATTGATCGTTTTTTAATAAGATATGTTTAATGCTAGCTAGCAACTGTCCATGGCTCCTTGCCGCCTCCACTCGCGTAACAGGTGGTCAGCCTGTCACGCAGTCTCCTCGTGGAATATAATCGGCCATAATCAGCATCCAAAAATGCTGATTACCGATTGTTATGAAAACTTGAATTGGCCCTAATTAAAATCGCCCATTCCGATTAATCGGTCGACCTCTACACCTGAGCTCAATTTCAAGTCTCATAGCAGAGTCTGAATACTTATGTGAATATGGTATTTCTGTATTTTAATATATATGCAAAAATTTCTAAAATCCTGTTTTTTCTTTGTCATTAAGGGGTATTGTGTGTAGATTGATGAGAAAAAATATATTTTAGAATAAGGCTGTAACGTAACAAGATGTGGAAAAAGGGAAGGGGTCTGAACACTTTCCGAATTAACTGTATGCGTCCGTCATAGCAGGTGATAATGGAAGTCTGGTGTATGCTGTACTTGTAGGGGTTCATGACCTGGTCACAAAATCTCCTTATATTACAAGCTGCGTTTAACTGATAAACAGTGCTACTACTAATTCATAGGACAACTATGTCTCAACTAGCTACAGGGGAAAAAGTTGGTTTAAATAAAAAAATGGCGGATGACAATACACTGTGCCTGTAACATTAAGCTAGCATTGTCAACAAGCACCTGCCAACAATGCACTAGTGTAGCTAGTGGTGCACGACTAGGATTTTCTGGAGTTGACTCCGTCTCCTGTGGTTGGGAGTCACACTTGCACGACTCCCAACAACACGCTCCAATGGACGCGCACACATGTACACACTACCTCCATTTTGCAGAGTCCTACTAGGAAGACTACATTTGCATTCTAGAAGACTGACATCAGCACAGTGTTATCAACTTAAGCCTATATAAAAAAGGCCTATTTCGTTTGAATATAGAAGTTAATGTGTAGGAACTAGAATATTTTAGTGATACTTCCTGCTGTGTGCAACCTTGATGGATCCCATGGGATGACGCGGCGCTCTCCACGCTGATATTCTTTGCCCTATTTGGACAGTTTTACTAGAGAACCGTATTTGCAAAAAAGAGATGTGTTTATGGATGAGAAAGAGAACTTGTAATTTCCCCAAAGTTTAGCGGGGATGCCCTGCGTCGCGATCTACTGCCTAGGACAGGACTCGCCAACCCTGTTTGTGGAGCGCTGCCATCCTGTAGGTTCACTCCAACCCTAATCTAGCACATCCGATTCAATAATTAGCTAGTTGATAAACTGAACCAGGTTAGCTCTTTAGGAATCGGGTTGAAAGCCCTGACCTAGTAGGACATCAGCCAGGTTTTCATTAAATATGCTATAGACAATACTTATTGTACAATTAGGCCCAATTGTTTACTTTTTAACTAGCCAAGTCAGTTAAGAACAAATTGTTATTTACATTGACTGCCTACCCTGGCCAAACCCAAATGACACTGGGCCAATTGTGCGCCGACCTAAGGGACTCCCAATCACAGCCTGGATTCGAACCAGGGACTGCAATGATGCCTCTTGCACTGAGATTCAGTGCCTTAGACCACTGCGCCACTAGGAATCCATTGAAGAATAGCTTAGCCATATTCATTGATAGCCTAATATATATTTTTGGTGAATTTACAAGGCATTGTAGACAAGACATTGAGATAAACAGATTACAAGATATATATAGCCTATTCTGTCTGCCCCGATCCTCTCCCTCCTCACTATGAAAAACTCTAGTGCGTCTTCGGTCTGTTGCGTGTAGAATAGCTCAGCCTACTTACTCATTGATAGCCACTACTTAAGTGAACTTACGCGAGACATTGCAGGCCAATAAATTGCGAAATACTGCATTGCAAATAGTCCTACCGATGTACGGTTTCTGACTGTCTGCTTGGTGAACGTCATGCCTACCTATGCCCCTCTTCTCTTGATCCCTAGCTAATGTCGCTCTTTCTTTGCTGTGAAAGAGCAGAGTTTGTTCGCGGGAAGTAGCCTAAGGCAACTAACTTTAGTTTCCTCCGCAAAAATACTCAGTCGAAGACTTAGGTGAAACGAAGTGGGAGACGACGTGCAAGGAGTCGATTACTTTGAAGTAGACTCCCCTAAGCGTAGTAGGCTAACAACGAAGACAAGGCGTTGGCTATGGTCAACCATAACCTACGACTACCTACCTACTAGCAGCAAACAAACTAGAAATGTTACAAAGCAGCAAACATTGTTACATGATCTTACCTTGCTAGCTAAGTACACATTTTGCTAGCATAGCTAAGTTACTAACCTTGCCAGCCCACAAGAGTACGCAGCAATGTGTGATCTAACGTCAGTTAGCAACAAGCTCGCTAGCTAGCTACCTTTCTAGAACAATGAGCTATGAACACACACACATATAATAAAGCAGCTATCTAACTAAGTGTAACTACGAGTCTAATGTTTTGATAGTAAAATGTCGAAAGACTAATCTTTATCGGAGTGGCTAGATAGCTATGGTTAGAAAGCAGGCACGCTAATGACATGTTAATTAGACCCTATCCGACTAAACCGTTGAGTTTAGTCGGTTAATGAGACCCTAGTTAGCAAATTATAACGGGCTAATATGATGCTCCAGCCAGCTGGAACGGGTAACTTAACGGTCTGACTTGGCGATATTTTTAATAGCTAGTAAATTAACGAGATCCGTGACAGCGTCAATGGTGAGGGGCCTAACTAGCTGGCTAGTCCAGGAAAGCATTTAACTTGGTCAGGCTAACTGAGTTGGCGAGCTCAAAACTAAGAATAAATTGTCAAACTTTACAAGTAGCTAGCTTGACTAGTTAATATTGGAGATGTCGACTAGCTTGCTATTGATAAGTTAGCTAACTTGCTAGCTAAGACAGCCTAGCAAAGGGTGGGTGGCTAGCCAGCTAGCTAACGTTGGCTAGTTTTATTTTTAGGAAACATATGGCAAGAAAAAAAAGTTGATTTAGCTACTAATTCAGTTATTGCAATCATTATTTTACTAACCGTCACATTTTGCGAAATGTCAGGACTCTCCTCAGCAATGTATGTCCAGGTGGAAGTAGTAAGGAGATACCTGTAAAGTATAAATCTGCAACAAATGTCTGGCTAGCTTTTCAAATTGAATTCACGTTCAGAGCCATTCAAATGAATACACCGTTTGCAAGGATTATGGGATTGATATTGGCAGTGAAAATAGTGGCGTTTTTGCGGTATCTAGCGACGAAAAGTATAATTACACCTCACATTTAGTGTCTGGTCCTAGTTCTCCATCTAGTGTTAGATATGTATTTACACATGGTGTTATGTCACAACACTAAAACAATTGTCAGTCCATTGGTAAATAACTTTCAGTTGAAAATAAAGTACCTACTACAACCTACCAGAAAATGCTGTTGCTATAGTTAGCTATATTACAGCTCTTTCTCCTCCCTGTGAAACTGGGACCCGGACTTCATGACGGGCTGACCCCAGGTGAAGGCAGGTAACAACACCTCTGCCACTCTGATCCTCAACATGGGGGCCCTTACAGGGGTGCGTGCTCAGCCCCCTCCTGTACTCCCTGTTCACTCATGACTGCGTGGCTAAGGAAGTCTCCGACTCAGTCACCAAGTTTGCTGACGACAGCAGTGGTAGGCCTGATTACAAACAATGACGAGACAGCCTAGAGGGAGGAGGTGAGAGCCCTGGCGGAGTGGTGCCAACATCTACAAAACGAAGGAGCTGATCGTGGATTATAGGAGACAGCAGAGAGAGCACGCACCCATCTACATTGAAAGTGCTGCAGTGGAAAGGGTCAAAAGCTTCAAGTTCCTTGCCGTGCACATCACTGATGACCTGAAATGGTTCCTCCACACCAACAGTGGGGTGAAGAAGGTGTAACAGCTCCTCTTCAACCTCAGGAGGCTGAAGAAATTTGTCTCGGCCCTTAAGACCCTCACAAACTTCTACAGATGCAGCATCGAGAGCATTCTGTCAGGCTGTATCACCGCCCGGTACGGCAACTACACCGCCCGCAACTGCATGGCTCTCCAGAGGGTGTTGTGGTCAGCCCAACGAATCATCGGGGGGTACACTGCCTGCCCTCCAGGACATCTACAGCACCCAGTGTCACAGGAAGGCCAAGAAGATCATCAAGGACCTCAGCCACGGCCTATCCACTCTGCTACCATCTAGAAGGAAGAGACAGTACAGATGCAACAAAGCTTGGATGGACAGACTGATAAACAGCTTCTATCTCCAGGCCATCAGACTGTTAAACAGTCATCACTAGCCAGACTCGGCCCGGTACCCTGTCCTGAACCTTAGTCACTGTTACTAGCTGGCTACCACCCGTTACTCAACCCTGTACCTTAGAGACTGCTGCCCAATGTACATAGATAGAGTTAATGAACACTGGTCACTTATTTATATACTGTTTTATCTACTAGTCAAGGCTCATCCTATATAACTACTACTGTACACACATGTTCTATTCATATACTGTCCATACTGTCTATACACACCATTTATACAACAGGCTTACAATTCCCCCACCATACATTATTTATTTTTTATTTAACTAGGCAAGTCAGTTAAGAACAAATTCTTATTTACAATGGCGGCCTGTCCCAGCCAAACCGTAACTCGGAAGACGCTGGGCCAATTGTGCGCCGTAAAAATACACATTTATTTATCTGTTATTGTGAATATTGAATTTCTACCCTATTTTACTTCTTGACTTCTTGTACCAGCCAAATTACTGTCTATTATAGGTCTATTATTATACGACTGCTATGCTAGGGGAATACTAACTCAATAAACCTCCCGTTTATGAAAAAACACAATAACAGCCATACTGGTCTGCTTGGTTAATAGAACTAAACCCACAAGTCAAATATTTATCTTTATATTAATGGCATTTTATTTGATGGAATTTGTCATATTTCAGACAGTGTGTGTGTGTGTGTGTGTGTGTGTGTGTGTGTGTGTGTGTGTGTGTGTGTGTGTGTGTGTGTGTGTGTGTGTTAGTGGTACTTAAAATAGTTACATCCAATTTTATATGAAAAAATTAAGAAATATGTCAGATTTTAGATCCAGACAGCCGCAGAAATGAGCCTGCCATTTTGTCAAGCCCTGTGGTTATGTATTATTCAGCTGTTGTAACCGACCCTGATCATTTATCCAAGTATAAATAGAATCAAAGACGGACTCTTTGGGACACAAATGAAACAAACCCAAACGGTGGAAATTGATCCCAATCACCGTAATTTAGCTGCTGAATAAACAGTCACCATTTCATTTGGTATGTAGCTACATAAATGTTTTGATGTAATAGTTTTACAATAAACTGGCCAACTGAAACTAACCTAAGTGCAAAACAAATGGTCCTTTATCCAAGGTCATCTACCATGTGACTTTGACCTTTATGGGCACCGAATCAATATTAAACCGAAATGTTTGGAAAATTAGATTTTACTCTTGGCTTACCTTCTATAAAAACAGTGAAATAGCACATCCCAGACTCGTTTAGTTAAACAGAAGCACAGAGCCTGAAGAGCTCTGTTGGCATGGCATCAGTACCTGTGAAGAGGTCCAGAATGAAGTGACAGTTTCAAGGAAGTCAATGTCAACCATCTTAACAGCTGTAGACGGACCATTAGACGTCTCCTCGGTTCTCCATGGTCCAATGAAGATTCCCAAAACTCCTATAATAATGAAGAGAAGGATGAGGAACGAGAAAATATAGTTATTGTTTTTTTTTATTTGTGACATGACCATCATGACTGTAAGTCCGGACCTTGTTAGAACAAATCCATTACAATGCAGTCAGCTAATTTAAAAACAATAGTGCTCATTATACAATAAAGAATAGGTCTTTATGAAGGCCTTTATACTACTGAATTTTCATGGTGAAGTTCCATACACACAAGGAATGATATAATACATGCCCATACTGTATAGGTTTATTTGCTGAGGCCTATCAGGAAGTACTGTACATTGTTCTTGTCACGAATCCCACCGAAGGTGGCTCCCCTGCCTGCTCGGGCGGCGCTCGGCGGTCGTCGTCACCGACCTACTAGCCGCCGCTGATCCCTTTTTCCTTTTCGTTTGGTATGTCTTATTGTTTGCACCTGTCCCTCATTTGGTCTTTTGATTTTGGTTATTTAAGCCTGGTTAGCCCGCCCAGTGTTGTGCGGGATTATTTTAGCGTCAGGTTGTACTTTTGTCGTTGGATGTGCTGGCGATTTATTACTTATTATTATATGCATGCTGTGCACCTGTTTTGGGCACTTGGCAATTTTCCCACGCCGTTTGTGTTGGCGTTGATCGTGTTGGTTTTTTTGTTCAAATAAACACGAAGTTCCGTACCTCTGCTCTCTGCGCCTGACTCCTACCACCACTCCTAGCAACACTCTGACAGAATCCCGCACCAGCTATGGAGTCAGCAGGAGCAGCCTCCCCTCCTCTCCCATCGATGGAGGAACGGGTCCTTCACCATACCACCATCCTCCACCGAATCGGCTCAGCGATGGAGCAGATGATGGAAAGGATGGTCCCATGGGAGTGGAGTGGCCTCCCTACCGCATTCCCAGCACCAAATCCCAACCCACCATCTACCCCTCCACCGACGTCCGGACCCGGAGCCCTACGCCTGGCTCTCCCCAGGGAGTACGATGGAGCGGCGGCTGGGTGCCAGGGGTTCCTGCTACAGTTGGATTTGTACCTGGCTACCGTTCATCCAGCTCCCTCGGGAGAGGAGAGCGTAAGCGTCCTCGTCTCCTGCTTAACGGGACGTGCCCTGGAGTGGGCCAACGCAGTGTGGTATGGCCCAGACTCGGCAAGGGATCATTACCCCGAGTTCACCCGCCGTTTCCGGGCCGTGTTCGACCACCCAGCAGAAGGCCGGGCGGCGGGTGAACGGCTGTTCCACCTGCGTCAGGAGACGAGGAGCGCACAGGACTTTGCTCTGGAGTTCCGGACCTTGGCTGCTGGAGCGGGGTGGAACGACAGGGCCCTGATGGACCACTATAGGTGTAGCCTCCGGGAGGACGTCTGCCGTGAGCTAGCCTGTCGGGACACTACCCTGTCACTAGATGAACTGATCGACATGTCCATTCGTCTCGACAATCTGCTGGCTGCGCGCGGGCGTCCAGACGGGGCCCTGTTGGTTCCACCTCCAGGTCCTCCAGCTCCCATACCTATGGAGCTAGGGGGGGCCGCGTCCAGGGGAACCGGAGGAGGAGGCTCCCCTTGTCCCCAGTGTGGTCGGAGAGGACACACTACCGACCAGTGCTGGGGGAGCTCCTCTGGGAATCGGGATGGCAGGTGGAGCACTCCTCGTCCATCTCAGGTGAGTAAGCACCAACCTCACCCAGAGCCCCCTGTTGGTCACATGTTCGTTTTAGTAACTTTCCCCTTGTTTTCTCCCTCTTTCCAGCATAAGGCGCTAGTCGATTCAGGCGCAGCTGGAAACTTTATGGATCGTGGGCTCGCATTAAGGCTAGGGATTCCCCTGGTATCGTTGGACCAACCTTTCCCCGTGCACTCCTTAGATAGCCGACCATTAGGGTCAGGACTGGTCAGGGAGGCCACGGTGCCACTGGACATGGTAACGGAGGGGGATCATGGGGAAGGGATTAGTCTCTTCCTCATTGATTCTCCTGCGTTTCCAGTGGTGCTGGGGATTCCCTGGCTGGCCAATCACAATCCCAATATTTCGTGGAGACAGGGGGTTCTCAGAGGGTGGTCAGAGGAGTGCTCAGGCAGGTGTAAGGGAGTTTCCATCGGTGCGACGACGGTGGAGAGTCCAGACCAGGTTTCCACAGTGCGCATTCCCTCAGAATATGCCGATTTGGCTATCGCCTTCTGTAAAAAGAGGGCGACCCGATTACCACCTCATCGACGAGGGGATTGCGTGATAAATCTCCAGGTAAACGCTGCACTTCCCAGGAGTCATGTGTACCCATTGTCACAGGAGGAGACGTTGGCTATGGAGACATATGTCACGGAATCTCTGAGACAGGGGTATATACGGCCCTCCATGTCACCCGTCTCCTCGAGTTTCTTTTTCGTGAAGAAAAAGGATGGAGGTTTGCGCCCGTGCATTGATTATAAAGGTCTAAATTCCATCACAGTAGGGTTCAGTTACCCACTACCTCTCATCGCTACGGCGGTGGAATCATTTCACGGCGCGCGTTTTTTCACGAAACTGGACCTCAGGAGCGCTTACAATCTGGTGCGTATCCGGGGAGGAGACGAGTGGAAAACCGCATTCAGTACCACATCGGGCCACTATGAGTACCTCGTCATGCCGTACGGGTTAAAGAATGCTCCAGCCGTCTTTCAATCCTTTGTTGACGAGATTCTCAGGGACCTGCACGGGCAGGGGGTGGTGGTGTATATTGACGACATCCTGATTTATTCCGCCACCCGCGCCGCGCATGTCTCCCTGGTGCGCAAGGTGCTTGGGCGACTGCTGGAGAATGACCTGTACGTCAAGGCTGAGAAATGTGAGTTTTTCAAACGAGCCGTTTCCTTCCTGGGGTATCGCATTTCCACCTCGGGGGTGGTGATGGAGGATGACCGCGTTAAAGCCGTGCGTAATTGGCCGACTCCGACCACGGTAAAGGAGGAGCAGCGGTTTTTAGGGTTTGCCAATTACTACCGGAGGTTTATCCGGGGCTTTGGTCAAGTTGCGGCTCCCATTACCTCACTGCTGAAGGGGGGTCCGGCGCGCTTGCGCTGGTCAGCAGAGGCGAACAGAGCGTTCAGTCGCCTGAAGGAGCTGTTTACCGTCGCTCCAGTGCTGGCTCATCCGGATCCCTCTTTGGCATTCATAGTGGAGGTGGACTCGTCCGAGACTGGGGTGGGGGCCGTGCTATCACAGCGCTCGGGCACGCCACCCAAACTCCGCCCGTGCGCTTTCTTTTCTAGGAAGCTAGGGCCGGCGGAGCAGAACTATGACGTGGGGGACAGGGAGTTGTTAGCTGTGGTCAAGGCTCTGAAGGTGTGGAGACATTGGCTTGAGGGGGCTAAGCACCCTTTCCTCATCTGGACTGACCACCGTAATCTCGAGTACATCCGGGCAGCTAGGAGACTGAATTCGCGTCAGGCCAGGTGGGCCATGTTCTTTACCCGTTTCCGGTTCACGATCTCTTATCGGCCAGGTTCACAGAACACGAAGGCCGACGCACTGTCCCGCCTATATGACACCGAGGAGAGGGCCATCGATCCGGCTCCCATTCTTCCGGCGTCGTGTTTGGTAGCTCCGGTGGTATGGGAGCTGGACGCTGAGATCGAGCGGGCGTTACGGTCGGAACCTGCACCATCGCAGTGTCCGGCAGGTGTTCAGTACGTACCGCTTGGTCTCCGTGATCGATTGATTCGATGGGCCCATAATCTCCCCTCTTCGGGTCACCCTGGGATCGAGAGGACAGTGCGGAACCTGAGGAGAAAGTACTGGTGGCCCACCTTGGGTAAGGACGTGCGGTTCTATGTTCCCTCCTGCTCTGTGTGCGCTCAGAGCAAGGCTCCTCGACACCTGCCTAGAGGGAAATTACACCCCCTCCCCGTTCCACAGCGGCCGTGGTCACACTTGTCAGTGGACTTCCTCACTGACCTTCCCGTATCTCAGGGGAACACCACTATCCTGGTCGTTGTGGATCGGTTCTCGAAGTCCTGTCGTCTCATCCCGTTGCCCGGTCTCCCTACGGCTCTGCAGACTGCGGAGGCACTGTTTACCCATGTCTTCCGGCACTACGGGGTGCCCGAGGACATCGTTTCTGATCGGGGTCCCCAGTTCACGTCCAGAGTTTGGAGGGCGTTCATGGAACGTTTGGGGGTCTCGGTCAGCCTGACCTCGGGTTTCCACCCCGAGAGTAATGGGCAGGTGGAGAGGGTGAACCAAGAGGTGGGTAGGTTTCTAAGGACGTATTGCCAGGACCGGCCCAGAGAATGGGCGAGATACGTGCCATGGGCAGAAATAGCCCAAAATTCTCTACGGCACTCATCAACCAACATGTCACCGTTCCAGTGCGTGTTGGGCTACCAGCCGGTCCTGGCTCCATGGCACCAGAGCCAGACCGAGGCTCCTGCGGTGGAGGATTGGGTGCAGCGCTCGAAGGACACCTGGAGAGCCGTCAAAGACGCACTCACAAAGGCGAGTGGACGGCAAAAGAAGAGCGCTGACCAGCACCGCAGTGAGACCCCTGTGTTTGCACCAGGGGATCGAGTCTGGCTCTCGGCTAGAAACCTGCCCCTCCGCTTGCCCTGCCGGAAGCTGGGCCCGCAGTGTGTAGTGCCGTTTAAAGTCCTGAGAAGGATAAACGAGGTGTGTTACCGATTACAACTTCCATCTTACTACTGTATTAACCCCTCGTTTCATGTGTCTCTCCTCAGGCCGGTGGTGGCTGGTCCCATGCAGGAAGGTGAGGTGCCGGAGGTTCCTCCCCCCCCGCTGGACATTGGGGGGTCCCCGGCGTACGCCATTCTGGACTCCAGACTTCGGGGGGGGGGGCCTACAGTACCTCGTCGACTGGGAGGGGTACGGCGCGGAGGAGAGGTGCTGGGTACCCAGGAGGCACATTTTGGACCCCCCACTACTGAGGGAGTTCCACCGCCTTCATGGGGATCGCCCTGCGCCTCGTCCTCCGGTTCGCCCTCGAGGTCGGTGGCGGCGCGCTGCGGGAGCCGCGCGTCAGGAGGGGGGTACTGTCACGAATCCCACCGAAGGTGGCTCCCCTGCCTGCTCGGGCGGCGCTCGGCGGTCGTCGTCACCAACCTACTAGCCGCTGCTGATCCCTTTTTCCTTTTCGTTTGGTATGTCTTATTGTTTGCACCTGTCCCTCATTTGGTCTTTTGATTTTGGTTATTTAAGCCTGGTTAGCCCGCCCAGTGTTGTGCGGGATTATTTTAGCGTCAGGTTGTACTTTTGTCGTTGGATGTGCTGGCGATTTTTTACTTATTATTATATGCATGCTGTGCACCTGTTTTGGGCACTTGGCAATTTTCCCACGCCGTTTGTGTTGGCGTTTATCGTGTTGTTTTTTTTGTTCAAATAAACACGAAGTTCCGTACCTCTGCTCTCTGCGCCTGACTCCTACCACCACTCCTAGCAACACTCTGACAGTTCTGTAGCCATGCTGCTTATAGAAGAACATCATGCGACTTCTGGAACTTAAAAAGAGTCATGTCTTTGTGACACGCTACAAAGTATCAATGTTTTTTTCGTGTGACAATCCGTCATTTAACAGTTCAAGGAAGGAACTGCGGAATGGGAGGGAGGGAAAAACCAAACACAATGTTCCTTTTGCTCAAACAAACTATTCTCCCCTCTCTTTCGCTAAACATCTTTTATATAGAAAATAGCTATAGCTACATACGGCTTGTGAAATAACTGATTTTCTTAGACAAATGCCACCACCCACAGTGTCAAGTCCAGTCCGGTCTGTAAGAGGGTTAAGAGATTTCCATTTACACACACAAGGATTTCTAGGACAATATTTCATCTACATAAAACCGCTTGTTATAGGGACTTCAGTCTCCATGTTGGAAACAGGTTGAGTTCTTTAGTAGGAAATCCAGTCTGAGGTACTTTTAGTGAAATTCTCTGAGGTTATTCAAGACTAAGACTGTTTGAGCAGGAAGTGCTTATGGATAAGGAGAAAAATGCATGTTTGCTGTGTAAAACAGACATACAAATATCTGTCTCTGCTGTGTGAAGCAGACTCACATCTCTGCTGTGTGAAGCAGATTCACATCTCTCTGCTGTGTGAAGCAGACTCACATCTCTCTGCTGTGTGAAGAAGACTCACATCTCTCTGCTGTGTGAAGCAGACTCACATCTCTCTGCTGTGTGAAGCAGACTCACATCTCTGCTGTGTGAAGCAGACTCACATCTCTCTGCTGTGTGAAGCAGACTCACATCTCTCTGCTGTGTGAAGCAGACTCACATCTCTCTGCTGTGTGAAGCAGACTCACATCTCTCTGCTGTGTGAAGCAGACTCACATATCTCTGCTGTGTGAAGCAGAATCACATATCTCTGCTGTGTGAGGCTGCCATTCACGGAGTCATGGATGTTTTTCTGCAAAAGGAAGAACACAATAAATTCAGTAAAGGTTATAAATCAAATCAAATCCAGTTTTATTTGTCACATGTGCCGGATACAACAGATTACCGTGAAATGATAGGCCTGCATTGGGTCCTATGTCCTGTCTATGTCTACTGTCATCAGTGTCACAGGTCTCTATAGTAACAGCTGACTCTGCATCTAACAGCTGATAGGCCTGCATTGGGCCCTATGTCCTGTCTATGTTCCATCTAACAGCTGATAGGCCTGCATTGGGCCATATGTCCTGTCTATGTTCCATCTAACAGCTGATAGGCCTGCATTGGGCCATATGTCCTGTCTATGTTCCATCTAACAGCTATTAGATGGAAGATAGACAGGACATAGGGACATAGGGCTCTAGGGACACAGGTCTCTATAGTAACAGCTGACTGTATGGTTCTATTCTGTTGTTTGTTGTCAACTGTCATCAGTGTCACAGGTCTCTATAGTAACAGCTGACTCTGTATGGTTCTATTCTGTTGTTTGTTGTCAACTGTCATCAGTGTCACAGGTCTCTATAGTAACAGCTGACTCTGCATGGTTCTAATCTGTTGTTTGTTGTCAACTGTCATCAGTGTCACAGGTCTCTATAGTAACAGCTGACTCTATGGTTCTATTCTATTGTTTGTTGTCAACTGTCATCAGTGTCACAGGTCTCTATAGTAACAGCTGACTCTATGGTTCTATTCTGTTGTTTGTTGTCAACTGTCGTCAGTGTCACATGTCTCTATAGTAACAGCTCACTGCATGGTTCTATTCTATTGTTTGTTGTCAACTGTCATCAGTGTCACAGGTCTCTATAGTAACAGCTGACTATGTATGGTTCTATTCTATTGTTTGTTGTCAACTGTCATCAGTGTCACAGGTCTCTATAGTAACAGCTGACTCTGCATGGTTCTATTCTGTTGTTTGTTGTCAACTGTCATCAGTGTCACAGGTCTCTATAGTAACAGCTGACTATGTATGGTTCTATTCTATTGTTTGTTGTCAACTGTCATCAGTGTCACAGGTCTCTATAGTAACAGCTGACTCTGCATGGTTCTATTCTGTTGTTTGTGAGTACCGGATGAGATGCTGCTGATTTACAAAGGGGTGTATTTGGTTGTGTCTCATAAACAGCACGGCAGATCCTTTTGTTGTAGGCTATGGGAAGCAGGGCATGAAGCCTTCTATGTAGGTGGCCCTTTATGCCAAACAGATGCTGGGATTTTGAAGCCTGGAAGACAACTACCAAAAACCTGCTCTGGGTAGAACTTGCCCTCATGTAAATTCATAGATCTAGGACCTGTTTATCCTTAATGTATCCTAAACTTTTTCATTCAGGGGTGAAATAAAAAAATTGACCTTTGATCAGTGTCTATGGACAACGTCACATGTCATCCAACTGCATTTGTTCCCTCCACCACTAGATGGAGGTATGCATCTGTATTGCTGCTGTCTGTGAGTGTGTGGCTGCTGCCTGTGAGTGTGTGGCTGCTGCCTGTGAGTGTGTGTGGCTGCTGCCTGTGAGTGTGTGTGGCTGCTGCCTGTGAGTGTGTGGCTGCTGCCTGTGAGTGTGTGTGGCTGCTGCCTGTGAGTGTGTGTGGCTGCTGCCTGTGAGTGTGTGTGGCTGCTGGCTGCTGCCTGTGAGTGTGTGTGGCTGCTGCCTGTGAGTGTGTGGCTGCTGCCTGTGAGTGTGTGTGGCTGCTGCCTGTGAGTGTGTGTGGCTGCTGCCTGTGAGTGTGTGTGGCTGCTGTCTGTGAGTGTGTGGCTGCTGTCTGCAGCACGGTGGCTGCTGTCTGCGGCACGATGGCTGTGTGATATAGTGGCTCAGTCTGTCATGCCTGTCTGGAGGTTTGACTGAGGGTTTTCAGCAACACACTGTAGGGCTGCCAGGTCCTCTCCTCTATAGAGCTATAGTATAACTGTAGGGCTGCTAGGTCCTCTCCTCTATAGAGCTATAGTATAACTGTAGGACTGCCAGGTCCTCTCCTCCATAGAGCTATAGTATAACTGTAGGGCTGCTAGGTCCTCTCCTCTATAGAGCTATAGTATAACTGTAGGACTGCCAGGTCCTCTCCTCCATAGAGCTATAGTATAACTGTAGGGCTGCTAGGTCCTCTCCTCTATAGAGCTATAGTATAACTGTAGGACTGCCAGGTCCTCTCCTCCATAGAGCTATAGTATAACTGTAGGGCTGCTAGGTCCTCTCCTCTATAGAGCTATAGTATAACTGTAGGACTGCAAGGTCCTCTCCTCCATAGAGCTATAGTCTAACTGTAGGACTGCCAGGTCCTCTCCAGATCATCCCCAGATCTGTGCCCTGACACAATCCTGTCTCGGCCGTCTACGGACAATTCCTTCGGCCTCATGGCTTGTTTTTGCTCTGATATGATGTGGGACCTTATGAAGACAGGAATGTGCCTTTCCAAGTCATGTCCAATCAATTGTATTTACCACAGGTGGACTCCAATCAAGTTGTAGAAACATCTCAAGGATGATCAATGGAAACATGATGCACCTGAGCTCAATTTCCAATCTCATAGCAAAGAGTCTAGATGTTTAGGTAAATAAGGTATTTCTGTTTTTTTATTTTTTATAATTTGTAAAAAAAAAAAAAAAAAAAAATGTTTGCGCTTTGTCATTATGGGATATTGTGTGTAGATTGATGATGATTTATATTTTTTTAATCCGTTTTAGAATAAGGCTGTCCACGTAATAAAATGTCTGAATACTTTCCGAATGCACTATTTATCAGAGTCTATTACTGTAGAAAATAATGAAAGCTTCCCCAGCTTACAATTGGCTCATTCATGCCCCTCCTCTCCCCTGAAACTATTCCCCAGGTCGTTGCTGTAAATGAGAATGTGTTCTCAGTCAACTTACCTGGTAAAATAACGGTAAAATAAAATAAATAAATAAAAAGAGCTTGGACTTGTTTTTAATGACCTTGAAAACTATGTATGACCTTTGGGCCTGTAAATCCCTCATCCCTCCTCCCTCATCTTTCTCTCTGTCTCTCTCTCTCTCTCTCTCTCTCTCTCTCTCTCTCACCCTCTATCGCACTCTCTCACTTGCCTTTTCTCTCTCTCCCTCTCTCTCTCTGTGTGTCTCTCTCTCTCTGTCTCTGTCCTCATCTCTGTCCTCATCCTCATCACATTCCTCGCTTCTTCCCCCTCTCCCTTGTGTTGTATTATCTAGTCACGATCCTTCAGGGAAGAGCTTCCTCCAGATCCTGCAGGGAAGAGCTTCCTCCAGGGAAGAGCTTCCTTCAGGGAAGAGCTTCCTCCAGATCCTCCAGGGAAGAGCTTCCTCCAGATCCTTTAGGGAAGAGCTTCCTCCAGATCCTTCGGGGAAGGGCTTCTAAGATGGATTGTGTTTTTTCACCCTGTTCTCTTCCGATACAGGTCAAGAAGTGATAGCTCCTGTTACATTCTTGAGCGATCTATTCATGAATGGCAGATTGGAAGTTCCTTAACCACTTTACTATTCCGGCGGAATAATGGCAGCCCTTATCTTAATTGCCACAAAGTCAATCACGTCTACATGGCCTGCTGTGTGTTACCGTCTTATCTTAGTGGTGACAGTCATGAGTCACAGGCAGCCAGTGGGTGTTGGACTCAGATTTATGACAGTGGTTTTCATTTCCAACCAGATGTCCTGTGACTGGTGCTGGTTAGCGTGACTGTGGTCCTCCGATTGATGCCACATTCCTGTCTGCCTACTCAACCCAATGAGGAATGTTATTGAAAAGATGAAAACCTAAAATAGGGGTCAGTGAGACCTCAGTGGGTGGACACACAGGGAAGTCTGTTTGAAATGGAATGTGTAAAAAGTCAAAATACCAATGTGCAGGAGATTCTCTTTGAAATGGAATGGCATGGGGGGGAAATCTCCTCTCAGTACTGCAGACATAGACTAGTGTGTTGGAATGGGTGAGAATCGTGAATCCTTGCTCAGAGCAGTGCACATCTGTCACCCATAAGCAGATGGGTTCATTGGGGGAAAGCAAAGCCTGCTTGGATTTGGATAAACTGCTCCCACCACAATTTAAACAACACATACTGCAGCACATACTTGTTTTTAATGCAAATGGCTCTATCCACAGCCCTGTGACTGGTAGTAAACAGTATTGAGGCTTGATTCCACAGCCCTGTGACTGGTAGTAAACAGTATTGAGGCTTGATTCCACAGCCCTGTGACTGGTAGTAAACAGTATTGAGGCTTGATTCCACAGCCCTGTGACTGGTAGTAAACAGTATTGAGGCTTGATTCCACAGCCCTGTGACTGGTAGTAAACAGTATTGAGGCTTGATTCCACAGCCCTGTGACTGGTAATAAACAGTATTGAGGCTTGATTCCACAGTCCTGTGACTGGTAGTAAACAGTATTGAGGCTTGATTCCACAGCCCTGTGACTGGTAGTAAACAGTATTGAGGCTTGATTCCACAGCCCTGTGACTATTAGTAAACAGTATTGAGGCTTGATTCCACAGTCCTGTGACTGGTAGCAAACAGTATTGAGGCTTGATTCCACAGCCCTGTGATTGGTAGTAAACAGTATTGAGGCTTGATTCCACAGCCCTGTGACTGGTAGTAAACAGTATTGAGGCTTGATTCCACAGCCCTGTGACTGGTAGTAAACAGTATTGAGGCTTGATTCCACAGCCCTGTGACTGGTAGTAAACAGTATTGAGGCTTGATTCCACAGTCCTGTGACTGGTAGTAAACAGTATTGAGGCTTGATTCCACAGCCCTGTGACTGGTAGTAAACAGTATTGAGGCTTGATTCCACAGCCCTGTGACTGACAGTAAACAGAGTAGATATCTCTTTTGATACTCTGAAGTGTTTTTTTCTGTCTGAGAACATTTGGGGATGGACATATTTATAATTTACTACATTGTTTCCTGTCCCAGACCTGCCTGCTGACCACTCGTTGTCTCCTTAGATACATTTCAATCTGTTATGACTTCTCAGAAATGGGGCAATAGGTTTGTTCCGTCTGCTTAAAAACTGGGGGCAGCATGTTATCTTGATAGCTCCCTCTTTAAACTGATATTAGATGTTCAAAACAACTAGCGATAACATGTTACTCATACCGATAATACCTGGAAGGCTTTGGGACTTACAGACTTTAATGCATCCCATCTAAAATATTCAGATTCTTTAAATGAAAAGAGTGTGTCTGAGTTAAATTGTCTCTTTGAAGAGCTGACCTTGATCTAGCTATCTACAGTATATCTCTAGCCTTACGCTTCGATCGTACCGACGGTGTCGTTGCGCAAAAATAGTACGCAGCCTCATCTGCATATGTATGTAACAAAAGTTCAACGTTCACCTTCTGCTACAATTTCTGTCAGGCCGTCTACGCATACAGTTTGATGTATAGGTTCTATAAATCCAACGTTCTATAAATCCAACGTTCTATAAATCCAACGTTCTATAAATCCAATGTTCTATAAATCCAACGTTCTATAAATCCAACGTTCTATAAATCCAACGTTCTATAAATCCAACGTATGCACCACACAGAACGCACTGCAACTGCCTCTGCCTCTGCAACGCAATGCTGCAAGGCAAACGCAGGGTTCAATAGGAAATGTAATTCTGGTGTATCAAAATGCAACGACGCTGTCAGTGTGATCGACGAGTTATTCTGCTACCGGCCTGAGGGCCTCAGCAAACAGAGTCAGGAAACAAAATAAAGAGCTCTTTGAGTTGAGTAAGTCACAGACAGACAGGGGAGATTAGGCCTGCAGACGTTAAAAGAGGACTGAGGCGAGGGCCTCTCAAAAGACGTCTTCCCCGGATTCAGGGCCCCAGGTTCTACATGTTCTGAATATAAACTATAAGAGAGTATGTTTTTGCTAGGCTGAGACTGACAGGGACAGCGTGCTAATTTTAACCTGGGTTGAGGCCCAAAATGCCAAGCAGGGATGAACGTACTGTATAGACCTAGCTATACATACACATGTAGCTAGAGGGATGTACTGTATAGACCTAGCTATACATACACAAGTAGCTAGAGGGATGTACTGTATAGACCTAGCTATACATATGCATGTAGCTAGAGGGATGTACTGTATAGACCTAGCTATACATACACATGTAGCTAGAGGGACGTACTGTGTAGACCTAGCTATACATACACATGTAGCTAGAGGGATGTACTGTATAGACCTAGCTATACATACGCATGTAGCTAGAGGGATGTACTGTGTAGACCTAGCTATACATACACAAGTAGCTAGAGGGATGTACTGTATAGACCTAGCTATACATACGCATGTAGCTAGAGGGATGTACTGTATAGACCTAGCTATACATCACATGTCGCTAGAGGGATGTACTGTATAGACCTAGCTATACATACACATGTAGCTAGAGGGATGTACTGTATAGACCTAGCTATACATACACATGTAGCTAGAGGGATGTACTGTATAGACCTAGCTATACATATGCATGTAGCTAGAGGGATGTACTGTATAGACCTAGCTATACATATGCATGTAGCTAGAGGGATGTACTGTATAGACCTAGCTATACATACACATGTAGCTAGAGGGGTGTACTGTATAGACCTAGCTATACATACACATGTAGCTAGAGGGATGTACTGTATAGACCTAGCTATACATACACATGTAGCTAGAGGGGAATCTGATTGAAGGAAACTCAGGTGATCTTCTGGACGTTTGCTCGAGTGAAGATTGACTCATTGTTGTAGTTTACCCGTTCTCTCTGCTCACCTCTTGACATTCCTGATTATTTGTCTCACATCTAGACTGCGCTCAATGAATGTCAATATACTGCTTTGATGTAGCTGTTATTGTGAGACTTTGTTTTTGTATTCATAGCTAAAACAAGCTATTTGGACGTAAGATAGCATCAATGTACCAGAACCGCTACTGAACCTGCTGTACCCGTCCCATGAACACAAATGCAAAACCCCAAAAGACTAATTTTGAAAAGACTAGGCATGGGATCCAAAGCATATGAAATTAGATTTTCTCTAGCTACTCTCTCTCTCTCTCTCTCTCTCTCTCTCTCTCTCTCTCTCTCTCTCTCCTTTTTTTTCCTGGATTGCGGTTGGTAATTAGAACAAATTCAACTCACACAACGACAGCAACACATTTCAATAATTTTCGAAGAAGTAATTCTCAGAGCAGGAAGACGACAATGTCAAACTGCATTGCCATGTATCTCAAATGTGCTGTAGCTGCACAGAAGTACAAAACCCTTTGTCTAACCTGATCTCAGATATTTTTATGCTATCTTGCCAACAACTATGGTCATTTGGCGAGACGACACCAACAGATCTGGGACCAGGATACTTTTGCTCCAATTAGTATAGGGACTAAAGGTAAATCCAAGTCAACCTCAGTCAGTCACTTCCTGTCAGACTCCAAACTGTCATCCTTTTCACTTACATCATTTTTAATCATCAAAAAGGTCGACCTTTCATCGACTCCAGGTCTCTGAGATTATCATAGGTCGACCTTTCATCGACTCCAGGTCTCTGAGATGATATGTATAAATCACATTCCACCAGGCCTCACCTGGGTAACCCTGGGGAATCTGATCCATGACTCTAAAGTTTTGTTCTCCATGAATGACACAGATTCAAAATGAAGTCATGTGTTTTCCGTTCCAGACCTATGATGGTTAACATAATTCCTGCCATGCTGATCAGGACTGTGATAATGAGAAGGGAGGCTATTTCTGCTATTCAGAAAGGCTTTATCAGTAGAAAGCTATTGTCAGCCTCCCAAGTGATGCAGTGATGTCACTACATCTCAGTGCTTGAGGTGTCACTACAGACCCGGGTTTGATCCCAGGTTGTGTCACAGCCGGCCGTGACCGGGAAACCCATGAGACGGAGCACAATTGGCCCAGCGTCGTCCGGGTTAGGGAAGGGTTTGGCTGCCCGGGATTTCCTTGTCCTTCGCGCTCTAGCGACTCCTTGTGGCGGGCCGGGTGCCTGCAAGCTGACTTCGATCACCAGCTGGACGGTGTTTCCTCAGTCAAATTGGTGCAGCTGGCTTCCAGGTTAAGCGAGCAGTGCGGCTTGGCTGGGTCGTGTTTTGGAGGACGCATGGCTCTCAACCTTTGCCTCTCCCAAGTCCGTAGGGAAGTTGCAGCGATTGGACAAGACTTTAACTACGAATTGGATATTGGGGAGAAAAAGGGGTAAAAGTACAACAACAACAAAAAATATGACAGCTATTGTCAACTCTACTCAGCCTTGTCTCAGGGTAGTAAGTTGGTGGTCTGTTCCCTTCAGTGGTGTGGGGGCTGTGCTAAGGCAAAGTGGGTGGGTTAATATCCTGCCTGGTTGGCCCTGTCCGGGGGGGGGTATCGTCGGACAGGGCCACAGTGTCCCCCGACCCCCCCGACCCCCCCATCTCAGCCTCCAGTATCTACGCTGCAATAGTCTATGTTCCGTGGGCTAGGGTCAGTCTGTTATATCTGGTGTAATTCTCCTGTCTTATCTGGTGTCCTGTGTGAACTTAAGTATGCTCTGTCTAATTCTTCTCTCTCTTTCTGATCCTGACATACTGCTGTTCTTATGAGACAGGTCAGTGTGATGGCTGTATGAGGACTGGGCTGAGGAGGTGCGTGTGTGTTGGGAGAAATGTGTAGCTATGTGTTTGTGTGCGTGTGCATGCGTGTGTGCGTGTGCATGCGTGTGTGCGTGTGCGTGTGAATGTGAATGTGTATGTGTGCGTGTGTTGTGTGTTTTGGGAGGAATGTGAAGCCCTTGACCTTGACGGAGGTGTGTTCAGCGTTCCTCGCCATCTCTCAGTGCAGCTCAGCTTTGACCTTCACATCCACGTCACAGCAGCTTAGAACCCAGAGGTCCCTCCATGAAACAACACTTCTTTAAATGGCCATATGTATTGAGATTTGAGGTATTGATCTCCAAGTTTAAGTGCTCCTTTATTAGGTTAGTCCATGGATATATTTTTATTCTGTACATACAATATTTGAAAGGTTTCACTTGTTTTAGTGCATTGCAGGTTTTAGTATTATTACCTTTAATGATTACAGCCAACAGATGTCCAACTAACTTAACTTTGATGCAAATGTCTTCTTACAAACGCCAGTCTATCAACCAGGACTTCTGAACCTTTTCCAGAGGTCTAGACATCATCTGCTCGATTGTTTAAACAGAACAAGAGCACTAGAGCATTTAACCAGACCTGTGAAGGTAATTGCCAATCATATTTAACAAATAACAATGTTTCATGCGAAGCAGTAAAAAGCAGGATGCCTGGTTTTCCACTACAGACCAGCTCAGCTGGTCCCAGATCTGTTTGTCACCCCAATGACCATGGGAGTTGACAACACAAACAGATCTGAGACCAGTCTAGTGCTGCTCTGAATGTCCATCTATTCTTCTCATGCCTTGGATGCCTGGGATGTCTCTGTAATTGACTGTGTTGATGGACAGGACCAGAGAGAACCATGGACATGCTCCAGACGGAAGACATCTGTTGGTGTTTAGGTGCATGACCTGAATTACTCTTATATTAACAGACCTGGGGCATAGAGGCCAATCAGAGGCAGCCGCTGTGTCTGTCTGTCTGTGTGTGTGTCTGTGTGTGTGCGTGCGTGCATGTGTGTGTCACAATGTAAATGGACTTTTAATCATCCGTCTGTCTGCATATTTCCAGACATGGCATGTGAGGCTGCAGTGAGATACAGTGCCTTGCAAAAGTATTCACCCCCTTGGCATTTTTCCTATTTTGTTGCATTACAACATGTCATTTAAATTGATTTTTATTTGGATTTCATGTAATGAACATACACAAAATAGTCAAAATTGGTGAAGTGAAATGAAAAACAGAACTTGTTTCAATCATTTTTTTTTTATCCCGGAAAAGTGGTGCGTGCATATGTATTCACCACCTTTGATATGAAGCTCCTAAACAAGATCTGATGCAACCAATTACCTTCAGAAGTCACATAATTAGTTAAATAAAGTCCACCTGTGTGCAATCTAAGTGTTACATGATCTGTCACATGATCTCAGTATACAGTTGAAGTCAGAAGTTTACATACACCTTAGCCAAAAACGTTTAAACTCAGTTTTTCACAATTCCTGACATTAAATCCTAGTAAAAATTCCCTGTCTTAGCTCAGTTAGGATCACCACTTTATTTTAAGAATGTGACATGTCAGAATAGTAGTAAAGAGAATGATTTATTTCAACAGCCAGTTGAATCCTGTGGCGCGATTTTCAAAACCTTTGAAATGCTATTACTTCAATTTCTCAAACATATGACTATTTTACAGCTATTTAAAGACAAGACTCTCGTTAATCTAACCACACTGTCCGATTTCAAAAAGGCTTTACAACGAAAGCAAAACATTAGATTATGTCAGCAGAGTACCCAGCCAGAAATAATCAGACACCCATTTTTCAAGCTAGCATATAATGTCACAGACTGCTAAATGCAGCACTAACCTTTGATGATCTTCATCAGATGACACACCTAGGACATTATGTTATACAATACATGCATGTCTGTTCAATCAAGTTCATATTTATATCAAAAAACAGCTTTTTTACATTAGCATGTGACGTTCAGAAAAAGCAAACCCCCCGCAAGCTTCTGGGGAATTTACTAACAATTTACTAAATTACTCACGATAAACGTTCACAAAAAGCATAACAATTATTTTAAGAATTATAGATACAGAACTCCTCTATGCACTCGATATGTCCGATTTTAAAATAGCTTTTCGGATGAAGCACATTTTGCAATATTCTAAGTACATAGCCCAGCCATCACGGGCTAGCTATTTAGACACCCGGCAAGTTTAGCCTTCACCAAAATCATATTTACTATAAGAAAAATGGTCTTACCTTTCCTGTTCTTTGTCAGAATGCACTCCCAGGACTTCTACTTCAATAACAAATGTAGGTTTGGTCCCAAATAATCCATCGTTATGTTCCATCAGCGATGTTTTGTTCGTGAGTTCTAGACACTATCAGAATGGTAAATCACGGTCGTGCGCATGGCGCATAACGTGACAAAAAAAATCTAAATATTCCATTACCGTACTTCGAAGCATGTCAACCGCTGTTTAAAATCAATTTTAATGCAATTTATCTCGTAGAAAAGCGATAATATTCCGACCGGGAATCTGCCTGTCTGTAAATAGAGGGAAAAACAGAAAGGCGGGGGCGGGCAGTGCACACGCCTAAGCCTTTTGTCTGCTGATAGACCACTTAGCAAAAGCGCTCGTGTGTTTCAGCCAGGGCTTTGAATTACGTCATTCAGGTTTTTCCCGGGCTCTGAGAGCCCATTGGAGACGTGGGAAGTGTCACGTAACAGCAGAGATCCTTAGTTTTTGGAAGAGATGTCAAAGAAAGCAAATAAATGGTCAGACAGGCCACTTCCTGTAAAGGAATCTCTCAGGTTTTTGCCTGCCAAATGAGTTCTGTTATACTCACAGACACCA
Source organism: Salmo trutta (assembly GCF_901001165.1). Classification (NCBI taxonomy): domain Eukaryota; kingdom Metazoa; phylum Chordata; class Actinopteri; order Salmoniformes; family Salmonidae; genus Salmo; species Salmo trutta. The sequence continues at coordinate 34,401,773 of NC_042991.1, forward strand.
TTCAAACAGTTTTAGAAACTTTAGGGTGTTTTCTATCCATATATAATAAGTATATGCATATTCTAGTTACTGGGTAGGATTAGTAACCAGATTAAATCGGGTACGTTTTTTATCCGGCCGTGTAAATACTGCCCCCTAGACCCAACAGGTTAAGTCAAACGACACCGCTGGTCCTGCTCACATTGCCCTACCCTATGCTTTGACCTCTTTCTCCAGATGAAATCTTGCGACTTGTGACGGCCGGCCGCCCAACAACCTGCCCGCTTGACCTTATCCCCTCCTCTCTTCTCCAGACCATTTCCGGAGACCTTCTCCCTTAACTCACCTCACTCATCAACTCATCTTTGACCGCTGGCTACGTCCCTTCCGTCTTCAAGAGAGCGAGAGTTGCACCCCTTCTCAAAAAACCAACACTCGATCCCTCCGATGTCAACAACTACAGACCAGTATCCCTTCTTTCTTTCCTCTCCAAAACTCCTGAGCATGCCGTCCTTGGCCAGTTCTCTTGCTATCTCTCTCAGAATGACCTTCTTGATCCAAATCAGTCAGGTTTCAAGACTGGTCATTCAACTGAGACTGCTCTTCTCTGTGTCACGGAGGCTCTCCGCACTGCTAAAGCTAACTCTCTCTCCTCTGCTCTCATCCTTCTAGACCTATCTCCTGCCTTTGATACTGTGAACCATCAGATCCTCCTCTCCACCCTCTCCGAGTTGGGCATCTCCGGCTCGGCTCACTCTTGAATTGCGTCCTACCTGACAGGTCGCTCCTACCAGGTGGCGTGGCGAGAATCCGTCTCCGCACCACGTGCTCTCACCACTGGTGTCCCCCAGGGCTCAGTTCTAGGCCCTCTCCTATTCTCGCTATACACCAAGTCACTTGGCTCTGTCATATCCTCACATGGTCTCCTATCATTGCTATGCAGACGACACACAACTAATCTTCTCCTTTCCCCCTTCTGATAACCAGGTGGTGAATCGCATCTCTGCATGTCTGGCAGACATATCAGTGTGGATGACGGCTCACCACCTCAAGCTGAACCTCGGCAAGACGGAGCTGCTCTTCCTCCCGGGGAAGGACTGCCCGTTCCATGATCTTGCCATCACGGTTGACAACTCCACTGTGTCCTCCTCCCAGAGTGCTAAGAGCCTTGGCGTGACCCTGGACAACACCCTGTCATTCTCCGCTAACATCAAGGCGGTGACCCGATCCTGTAGGTTCATGCTCTACAACATTCGCAGAGTATGACCCTGCCTCACACAGGAAGCGGCGCAGGTCCTAATCCAGGCACTTGTCATCTCCCGTCTGGATTACTGCAACTCACTGTTGGCGGGGCTCCCTGCCTGCGCCATTAAACCCCTACAACTCATCCAGAACGCCGCAGCCCGTCTGGTGTTCAACCTTCCCAAGTTCTCTCACGTCACCCCGCTCCTCCGCACACTCCACTGGCTTCCAGTGAAGCTCGCATCTGCTACAAGACCATGGTGCTTGCCTACGGAGCTGTGAGGGGAACGGCACCTCCGTACCTTCAGGCTCTGATCAGTCCCTACACCCAAAGAAGGGCACTGCGTTCATCCACCTCTGGCCTGCTGCCCCCCCTACCTCTGTGGAAGCACAGTTCCCGCTCAGCCCAGTCAAAACTGTTCGCTGCTCTGGCACCCCAATGGTGGAACAAGCTCCCTCACGACGCCAGGACAGCCGAGTCAATCACCACCTTCTGGAGACACCTGAAACCCCACCTCTTTAAGGAATACCTGGGATAGGATTAAGTAATCCTTCTAACCCCCCCCCAAATAAAAATATATAGATGTACTATTGTAAAGTGGTTGTTCCACTGGATATCATAAGGTGAATGCACCAATTTGTAAGTCGCTCTGGATAAGAGTGTCTCATAAATGACGTAAATGTAAATGTAAATGTTTTCATCGGCAGGGACTGGGAAACTGGTTAGAATTTAAGGAATGATGGATGGCACTAAATACAGGGAAATTCTCTTCCAGAGATTTGAGACTGGGACGGAGGTTCACCTTCAAGCAGGACAAGGACCCTAAGCAGACTGCTAAAGCCACACTTGAGTTGTTTAAGGGGAAACATTTAAATGTCTTGGAATGGCCTAGTCAAAGCCCAGACCTCAATCCAATTGAGAATTTGTGGTATCACTTACAGATTGCTGTACACCAGCGGAACTCATCCAACTTGAAGGAGCTGGAGGAGTTTTGCCTTGAAGAATGGGCAACAATCCCAGTGGCTAGATGTGCCAAGCTTTTGAGACATACCCCAAGAGACTTGCAGCTGTAATTGCTGCAAAAGGCGGCTCTACAAAGTATTGACTTTGGGGGGGGGGGGGGGGGTGAATAGTAATGCACGCTCAAGTTTTCTGTATTTTAATCTTACTTCTTGTTGGTTTCACAATAAAACATATTTTGCATCTTCAAAGTGGTAGGCATGTTGTGTAAATCAAAAATCTATTTGATTTCCAGACAGTAATGCAACAAAAGAGGAAAAAGATGGGGATGAGAGCAGATGGGTCTGGGCTGAGGTGATGTTGTGGATGGAGATGGAGATGGGGATGGGAGCAGATGGGTCTGGGCTGAGGTGATGTTGTGGATGGAGATGGGGATGGGGATGAGAGCAGATGGGTCTGGTCTGGGGTGATGTTTTGGATGGAGATGGAGATGGGGATGGGAGCAGATAGGTCTGGTCTGGGGTGATGTTGTGGATGGAGATGGAGATGGGAATGTGAGCAGGTGGGTCTGGTCTGGGGTGATGTTGTGGATGGAGATGGAGATGGGGATGGGAGCAGATGGGTCTGGGCTGAGGTGATGTTGTGGATGGAGATGGGGATGTGAGCAGATAGGTCTGGGCTGGGTTAATGTATTGTAAGTGCTATGTGATTAGCAGTAGGTCAGCAGGAGGAAGAGGGGGATGATGTTTTGGTATATCTAGGATGCCATATTTTTGCTAGCTGCCTCTTGCAGGTGGTCTCTCTCCTCCCTCTCTCAGCTCAGGTTTCTGGTGTTGAGTGGTGGACCAGCTCCTACCAATCACCAAGTGTGTGTGTGTGTGTGTGTAAGTTTTTGTATCAATCTGTATGGGGTCACAGAGTGCCTGAACAGCGTTTCCCAGGAACTCAGCCATGTCAGACAAAGAGAGCAGGGTCTAACCCCCATTAAGAGTCAGACATGTAGAGCTCTGTGTCTTCTACTGCAATCAAATCAAATTGTATTGGTCACATACACATGTTAATGCGAGTGTAGCAAAATGCTTGTGCTTCTAGTTCCGACCGTGCAGTAATATCTAACAAGTAATCAAACAATTTCACAACTACCTTATACACACAAGTGTATAGGAATGATTAAGAATATGTACATATAAATATATGGATGAGCGATGGCCGAACCGCATAGGCAAGATGCAGTAGATGGTATAGAGTACAGCATATACATATGAGATGAGTATGTAGGGTATATAAACATTATATAAAGTGTCATAGTTTAAGTGACTAGTGATACATTTATTACATCCAAATGTTAATTATAAAAGTGGCTAGAGATTGAATCGGTATGTTGGCAGAAGCCACTCAATGTTAGTGATGGCTGTTTAACAGTCTGATGGCCTTGAGATAAAAGCTGTTTTTCAGGCTCTCGGTCCTAGCTTTGATGCACCTGTACTGACCTCGCCTTCTGGATGATAACAGGGTGAACAGGCAGTGGCTCGGGTGGTTGATCTCCTTGATGATCTTTTTGGCCTTCCTGTGACATCGGGTGGTGTAGGTGTCCTGGAGGGCAGGTAGTTTGCCCCCGGTGATGCGTTGTGCAGACCTCACTACCCTCTGGAGAGCCTTACGGTTGTGGGAGGAGCAGTTGCCGTACCAGGTGGTGATACAGCCCGACAGGATGCTCTCGGTTGTGCATCTGTAAACGTTTGTGAGTGTTTTTGGTGACAAGCCAAATTTCTTCAGCCTCCTGAGGTTGAAGAGGCGCTGTTGCGCCTTCTTCACCACGCTGTCTGTGTGGGTGGACCAATTCAGTTTGTCCGTGATGTGTATGCCGAGGAACTTAAAACTTTCCACCTTCTCCACTACTGTCCCATCGATGTGGATGGGGGGTGCTCCCTCTGCTGTTTCCTGAAGTCCACGATCATCTCCTTTGTTTTGTTGACGTTAAGTGTGAGGTTATTTTCCTGATACCACACTCCGAGGGCCCTCACCTCCTCCCTGTAGGCCGTCTCGTTGTTGCTGCCACTGTAGTGTTGTCTGCAAACTTGATGATTGAGTTGGAGGTGTGCATGGCCACGCAGTCATGGGTGAACAGGGAGTACAGGAGAGGGCTGAGAACACACCCTTGTGGGGACCCAGTGTTGAGGATCAGTGGGGTGGAGATGTTGTTTCCTACCCTCACCACCTGGGGGCGGCCCGTCAGAAAGTCCAGGACCCAGTTGCACAGGGCGGGGTCGAGACCCGGGGTCTCGAGCTTAGTGACGAGTTTGGAGGGTACTATGGTGTTAAATGCTGAGCTGTAATCGATGAACAGCATCTTACATAGGTATTCCTCTTGTCCAGATGGGTTAGGGCAGTGTGCAGTGTGGTTGCGATTGCATTGTCTGTGGACCTATTGGGGCGGTATGCAAACTGGAGTGGGTCTATGGTGTCAGGTAGGGTGGAGGTGATATGATCCTTGACTAGTCTCTCAAAGCACTTCATAACGACGGAAGTGAGTGTCGTTTAGCTCGATTACCTTAGCTTTCTTGGGAACAGGAATAATGGTGGCCCTCTTGAAGCATGTGGGAACAGCAGACTGGGATAGGGATTGATTGAATATGTCTGTAAACACAACAGCCAGCTGGTCTGCACATGCTCTGAGGACGCGGCTAGGGATGCCGTCTGGGCCGGCAGCCCTGCGAGGTTTAACACATTTAAATGTTTTACTCACGTTGGCTGCGGTGAAGGAGAGCCCGCAGGTTTTGGTAGCAGGCCGTGTCGGTGGCACTGTATTGTCCTCAAAGCGAGCAAAGAAGTTGTTTAGTTCGTCTGGGAGCAAGACGTCGGTGTCCACAACAGGGCTGGTTTTCTTTTTGTAGTCCGTGACTGACTGTAGACCCTGCCACATACGTCTTGTGTCTGAGCCATTGAATTGCGACTCTACTTTGTCTCTGTACTGATGCTTAGCTTGTTTGATTGCCTTGCGGAGGGAATAGCTACACTGTTTGTATTCGGTCATGTTTCCGCTCACCTTGCCATGATTAAAAGCAGTGGTTCGCGCTTTCAGTTTTGCACGAATGCTGCCATCAATCCACGGTTTCTTGTTGGGGAAGGATTTAATAGTCACCGTGGCTACCACATCACCGATGCACTTGTTAATAAACTCGCTCACCGAATCAGCGTATACATCAATGTTATTGTCCGACGCTATCCGGAACATATCCCAGTCCACGTGATCGAAGCAATCTTGAAGTGTCGAATCAGATTGGTCGGACCAGCTTTGAATAGACCTGAGCACTGGCGTTTCCTGTTTTAGTTTCTGTCTATAGGCTGGGAGCAACAAAATGGAGTTGTGGTCAGATTTACCGAAAGGAGGGCGAGGGAGGGCTTTGTATGCGTCACGTAAATTAGAGTAGCAATGATCCAGAGTGTTGCCAGCCCGGGTCGCGCATTCGATATACTAATAAAATTTAGGGAGCCTTGTTTTCAGATAAGCCTTGTTAAAATCCCCAGCTACAATAAATGCAGCCTCAGGATATGTGGTTTCCAGTTTACATAGAGTCCAATGAAGTTCTTTCAGGGCCGTCGAGGTGTCTGCTTGGGGGGGATATACACGGCTGTGACTATAATCGAAGAGAATTCTCTTGGTAGATAATGCGGTCGGCATTTGATCGTAAGAAATTCTAGGTCAGGTGAACAAAAGGACTTGAGTTCATGTATGTTGTTATGATCACACCACGACTCGTTAATCATAAGGCATACACCCCCGCCCTTACCAGAGAGATGTTTGTTTCTGTCGGCGTGATGCGTGAAGAAACCGGGTGGTTGTACCGACTTCTGATAACGTATCCCGAGTGAGCCATGTGTGGTCTCTCCTACTGAAGAGCTCTGTGTATTTGTATTTATTATGGATACCCATAATGGATCCCCTTGTCCTGGGGGCCGGCAAAATCAAGGCAGTTAAAAAAAAAAAAAAAAAAGAAACGTCCTCTCACTGTCAACTGCGTTTATTTTCAGCAAACTTAACATGTAAATATTTGAATGAACATAACAAGATTCAACAACTGAGACATAAACTGAACAAGTTCCACAGACATGTGACTAACAGAAATGGAATAATGCGTTCCTGAACAAAGGGGGGGTCAAAATCAAAAGTAACAGTCAGTATCTGGTGTGGCCACCAGCTGCATTAAGTACTGCAGTGCATCTCCTCCTCGTGGACTGCACCAGATTTGCCAGTTCTTGCTGTGACTGACTTTCCTGTCTTGCAGTAAATCACACACAGAACGAGCAGTATGGCTGGTGGTTGTCATGCTGGAGGGTCATGTCAGGATGAGCCTGCAGGAAGGGTACCACATGAGGGAGGAGGATGTCTTCCCTGTAACGCACAGCGTTGAGATTGCCTGCAATGACAACAAGCTCAGTCCGATGATGCTGTGACACACCGGCCCAGACCATGACGGACCCTCCACCTCCAAATCGATCCCGCTCCAGAGTACAGGCCTCGGTGTAACGCTCATTCCTTCGACGATAAACGCAAATCTGACCATCACCCCTGGTGAGACAAAACCGCGACTCATCAGTTAAGGGCACTTTTTGCCAGTGATGTCTGGTCCAGCGACGGTGGGTTTGTGCCCATAGCCAATGTTGTTGCCGATGATGTCTGGTGAGGACCTGCCTTACAACAGGACTACAAGCCCTCAGTTGAGCCTCTCTCAGCCTATTGCGGAAAGTCTGAGCACCCACCTCTCTACCTACCTACCTACCTACCTACCTACCTACCAACCCACCTCTCTACCTACCAGATACATCTGCAAAAATATACTATAGGAAGAAATCAAACACACTAGCTATTCACTGTATTGCTCTAAATCCCATTCACTGTATTGCTCTAAATCCCATTCACTGTTTTGCTCCTACCTAGCTACCTAGCTATCTACCTATATACCTACCTAACTACCTAGCTACCTACCTAGCAAAGTAGCTACCTATATACCTACCTATATACCTACCGAGCTACCTAGCTATATAGCTACCTAGCTACCTAGCTATATACCTACCTAGCTACCTAGCTACCTACCTTCCCTATCTACCTCCCTACCTAACTACCCACCTCTCCACCTACCTACCTAACTACCCACCTCTCTCTCTCTCTCTCTCTACCTACCCACCTCTCTACCCACCTACCTAACTACCCACCTACCTACCTACCTACCTACCTACCTCTCTACCTATCTACCCACCCACCTCTCTACCTACCTAACTACCTACAGGTTATGGAACATTTGCTCTTTTAGTATTTCTCAAGTAGGTTTCCTCAAGGAGAAAGCCTCCACTTCTATGTCAAAGATAATAAAATAATACAGTATTGTCCACAAAAACATTAGAGTAAATACTATAGTGTTTATATTATACTATACTATTTTTTTAATGTGGGTTGTCGTACTTTGGTTTTTAAATACGGAGAAATGTCACTGGGGTTCACAGTTAATCGTGTTGCCTCCATTTAAATAGTGTTTGGGATTAATCTATTTAAGCATGCATATGGAGGGAGAGAGTGTGGGCCTTCCAACCAGAAACATTCAGTGAGCTCCAAAAGTATTGGGACAGTGACGCACAAATATCATACCCCAAAGACATGCTAACCTTTCACTATTACAATAACAGGGGAGGTTAGCATTTTGGAGGTGGGGGGTATGATATAACGACCACCCCTCATCACTGTCAAACGCTCCCTAAAACACTTCTGCGAGCAGGCCTTTCTAATCGACCTGGCCGGGGTATCCTGGAATGACATTGACCTCATCTCGTCAGTAGATGATGCCTGGCTATTCTTTAAAAGTGCCTTCCTCACCATCTTAAATAAGCATGCCCCACTCAAAAAAATGACAATTAGGAATAGATATAGTCCTTGGTTCACTCCAGACCTGTCTGCCCTTGACCAGCACAAAAATATCCTGTGGCGTTCTGCATTAGCATCGAATAGCCCCCGTGATATGCAACTTTTCAGGGAAGTTAGGAACAAATATACACAGGCAGTTAGGAAAGCTAAGGCTAGCTTTTTCAAACAGAAATTTGCATCCTGTAGTATTAGCTCAAAAAAGTTCTGGGACACTGTAAAGTCCATGGAGAATAAGAGCACCTCCTCCCAGCTGCCCACTGCTCTGAGGCTAGGAAACACTGTTACCACCGATAAATCCACTATAATTGAGAATTTCAATAAGCATTTCTCTACGGCTGGCCATGTTTTCCACCTGGCTACCCCTACCCCGGTCAACTGCCCGGCACCCTCCACAGCAACCCGCCAATGCCCCCACCATTTCTCCTTCACCCAAATCCAGATAGCTGATGTTCTGAAAGAGCTGCAAAATCTGGACCGATACAAATCAGCCGGGCTAGACAATCTGGACCCCCTCTTTCTAAAATTATCTGCCGAAATTGTTGCAACCCCTATTACTAGCCTGTTCAACCTCCCTTTCGTATCGTCTGAGATTCCCAAAGATTGAAAAGCTGCCGCGGTCATCCCCCTCTTCAAAGGGGGTGACACTCTAGACCCAAACTGCTACAGACCTATATCTATCCTACCCTGTCTTTCTAAGATCTTCGAAAGCCAACTTAACAAACAGATTACCGACCATTTCGAATCCCACCGTACCTTCTCCGCTATGCAATCTGGTTTCAGAGCTGGTCATGGGTGCACCTCAGCCACGCTCAAGGTCCTAAACGACATCATAACCGCCATCGATAAGAGACATTACTGTGCAGCCGTATTTATCGACCTGGCCAAGGCTTTCGATTCTGTCAATCACCACATTCTTACTGGCAGACTCGACAGCCTTGGTTTCTCAAATGTTTGCCTCGCCTGGTTTACAAATTACTTCTCTGATGGAGTTCAGTGTGTCAAATTGGAGGGCCTGTTGTCTGGACCTCTGGCAGTCTCTATGGGTGTGCCACAGGGTTCAATTCTCGGGCCGACTCTCTTCTCTGTATACATCAATGATGTTGCTCTTGCTGCTGGTGTTTCTCTGATCCACCTCTACGCAGACGACACCATTCTGTATACTTCTGGCCCCTCTTTGGACACTGTGTTAACTAACCTCCAGACGAGCTTCAATGCCATACAACTCTCCTTCCGTGGCCTCCAACTGCTTTTAAACGCAAGTAAAACTAAATGCATGCTATTCAATCGATCACTGCCCGTACCTGCTCGCCCGTCCAGCATCACTACTCTGGACGGTTCTGACTTAGAATACGTGGACAACTACAAATACCTGGGTGTCTGGTTAGACTGTAAACTCTCCTTCTAGACTCACATTAAGCATCTCCAATCCAAAATTAAATCTAGAATCAGCTTCCTATATCGCAACAAAGCATCCGTCACTCATGCTACCAAACATACCCTCGTAAAACTGACCATCCTACCGATCCTCGACTTCGGTGATGTCATCTATAAAATAGCCTCCAACACTCTACTCAACAAACTGGATGTAGTCTATCACAGTGCCATCCGTTTTGTCACCAAAGCCCCATACACCACCCACCATTGCAACCTGTACGCTCTCATTGGTTCGCCCTCGCTTCGTAATCGTCGCCAAACCCACTAGCTACAGGTTATCTACAAGTCTCTGCTAGGTAAAGCCCCGCCTTATCTCAGCTCACTGGTCACCATAGCAGCACCCACTCGTAGCACACGCTCCAGCAGGTATATCTCACTGGTCACCCCCAAAGCCAATTCCTCCTCCTCTTGCTGTGACTGACTTTCCTGTCTTGCAGTAAATCACACACAGAACGAGCAGTATGGCTGGTGGTTGTCATGCTGGAGGGTCATGTCAGGATGAGCCTGCAGGAAGGGTACCACATGAGGGAGGAGGATGTCTTCCCTGTAACGCACAGCGTTGAGATTGCCTGCAATGACAACAAGCTCAGTCCGATGATGCTGTGACACACCGGCCCAGACCATGACGGACCCTCCACCTCCAAATCGATCCCGCTCCAGAGTACAGGCCTCGGTGTAACGCTCATTCCTTCGACGATAAACGCAAATCTGACCATCACCCCTGGTGAGACAAAACCGCGACTCATCAGTTAAGGGCACTTTTTGCCAGTGATGTCTGGTCCAGCGACGGTGGGTTTGTGCCCATAGCCAATGTTGTTGCCGATGATGTCTGGTGAGGACCTGCCTTACAACAGGACTACAAGCCCTCAGTTGAGCCTCTCTCAGCCTATTGCGGAAAGTCTGAGCACCCACCTCTCTACCTACCTACCTACCTACCTACCTACCTACCTACCAACCCACCTCTCTACCTACCAGATACATCTGCAAAAATATACTATAGGAAGAAATCAAACACACTAGCTATTCACTGTATTGCTCTAAATCCCATTCACTGTATTGCTCTAAATCCCATTCACTGTTTTGCTCCTACCTAGCTACCTAGCTATCTACCTATATACCTACCTAACTACCTAGCTACCTACCTAGCAAAGTAGCTACCTATATACCTACCTATATACCTACCGAGCTACCTAGCTATATAGCTACCTAGCTACCTAGCTATATACCTACCTAGCTACCTAGCTACCTACCTTCCCTATCTACCTCCCTACCTAACTACCCACCTCTCCACCTACCTACCTAACTACCCACCTCTCTCTCTCTCTCTCTCTACCTACCCACCTCTCTACCCACCTACCTAACTACCCACCTACCTACCTACCTACCTACCTACCTCTCTACCTATCTACCCACCCACCTCTCTACCTACCTAACTACCTACAGGTTATGGAACATTTGCTCTTTTAGTATTTCTCAAGTAGGTTTCCTCAAGGAGAAAGCCTCCACTTCTATGTCAAAGATAATAAAATAATACAGTATTGTCCACAAAAACATTAGAGTAAATACTATAGTGTTTATATTATACTATACTATTTTTTTAATGTGGGTTGTCGTACTTTGGTTTTTAAATACGGAGAAATGTCACTGGGGTTCACAGTTAATCGTGTTGCCTCCATTTAAATAGTGTTTGGGATTAATCTATTTAAGCATGCATATGGAGGGAGAGAGTGTGGGCCTTCCAACCAGAAACATTCAGTGAGCTCCAAAAGTATTGGGACAGTGACGCACAAATATCATACCCCAAAGACATGCTAACCTTTCACTATTACAATAACAGGGGAGGTTAGCATTTTGGAGGTGGGGGGTATGATATAACGACCACCCCTCATCACTGTCAAACGCTCCCTAAAACACTTCTGCGAGCAGGCCTTTCTAATCGACCTGGCCGGGGTATCCTGGAATGACATTGACCTCATCTCGTCAGTAGATGATGCCTGGCTATTCTTTAAAAGTGCCTTCCTCACCATCTTAAATAAGCATGCCCCACTCAAAAAAATGACAATTAGGAATAGATATAGTCCTTGGTTCACTCCAGACCTGTCTGCCCTTGACCAGCACAAAAATATCCTGTGGCGTTCTGCATTAGCATCGAATAGCCCCCGTGATATGCAACTTTTCAGGGAAGTTAGGAACAAATATACACAGGCAGTTAGGAAAGCTAAGGCTAGCTTTTTCAAACAGAAATTTGCATCCTGTAGTATTAGCTCAAAAAAGTTCTGGGACACTGTAAAGTCCATGGAGAATAAGAGCACCTCCTCCCAGCTGCCCACTGCTCTGAGGCTAGGAAACACTGTTACCACCGATAAATCCACTATAATTGAGAATTTCAATAAGCATTTCTCTACGGCTGGCCATGTTTTCCACCTGGCTACCCCTACCCCGGTCAACTGCCCGGCACCCTCCACAGCAACCCGCCAATGCCCCCACCATTTCTCCTTCACCCAAATCCAGATAGCTGATGTTCTGAAAGAGCTGCAAAATCTGGACCGATACAAATCAGCCGGGCTAGACAATCTGGACCCCCTCTTTCTAAAATTATCTGCCGAAATTGTTGCAACCCCTATTACTAGCCTGTTCAACCTCCCTTTCGTATCGTCTGAGATTCCCAAAGATTGAAAAGCTGCCGCGGTCATCCCCCTCTTCAAAGGGGGTGACACTCTAGACCCAAACTGCTACAGACCTATATCTATCCTACCCTGTCTTTCTAAGGTCTTCGAAAGCCAACTTAACAAACAGATTACCGACCATTTCGAATCCCACCGTACCTTCTCCGCTATGCAATCTGGTTTCAGAGCTGGTCATGGGTGCACCTCAGCCACGCTCAAGGTCCTAAACGACATCATAACCGCCATCGATAAGAGACATTACTGTGCAGCCGTATTTATCGACCTGGCCAAGGCTTTCGATTCTGTCAATCACCACATTCTTACTGGCAGACTCGACAGCCTTGGTTTCTCAAATGTTTGCCTCGCCTGGTTTACAAATTACTTCTCTGATGGAGTTCAGTGTGTCAAATTGGAGGGCCTGTTGTCTGGACCTCTGGCAGTCTCTATGGGTGTGCCACAGGGTTCAATTCTCGGGCCGACTCTCTTCTCTGTATACATCAATGATGTTGCTCTTGCTGCTGGTGTTTCTCTGATCCACCTCTACGCAGACGACACCATTCTGTATACTTCTGGCCCCTCTTTGGACACTGTGTTAACTAACCTCCAGACGAGCTTCAATGCCATACAACTCTCCTTCCGTGGCCTCCAACTGCTTTTAAACGCAAGTAAAACTAAATGCATGCTATTCAATCGATCACTGCCCGTACCTGCTCGCCCGTCCAGCATCACTACTCTGGACGGTTCTGACTTAGAATACGTGGACAACTACAAATACCTGGGTGTCTGGTTAGACTGTAAACTCTCCTTCTAGACTCACATTAAGCATCTCCAATCCAAAATTAAATCTAGAATCAGCTTCCTATATCGCAACAAAGCATCCGTCACTCATGCTGCCAAACATACCCTCGTAAAACTGACCATCCTACCGATCCTCGACTTCGGTGATGTCATCTATAAAATAGCCTCCAACACTCTACTCAACAAACTGGATGTAGTCTATCACAGTGCCATCCGTTTTGTCACCAAAGCCCCATACACCACCCACCATTGCGACCTGTACGCTCTCATTGGTTCGCCCTCGCTTCGTACTCGTCGCCAAACCCACTAGCTACAGGTTATCTACAAGTCTCTGCTAGGTAAAGCCCCGCCTTATCTCAGCTCACTGGTCACCATAGCAGCACCCACTCGTAGCACACGCTCCAGCAGGTATATCTCACTGGTCACCCCCAAAGCCAATTCCTCCTTTGGTCGTCTTTCCTTCCAGTTCTCTGCTGCCAATGACTGGAACGAACTGCAAAAATCTCTGAAGCTGGAGACTCATATCTCCCTCACTAGCTTTAAGCACCAGCTGTCAGAGCAGCTCACAGATCACTGCACCTGTACATAGCCCATCTGTAAACAGCCCATCCAACTACCTCATCCCCATACTGTATTAATTTATCTTGCTCCTTTGCACCCCAGTATCTTTACTTGCACATTCATCTTCTGCACATCTACCATTCCAGTGTTTAATTGCTATATTGTAATTACTTCGCCACCATGGCCTATTTATTGCCTTAACTTATCTCATTTGCACTCACTGTATATAGACTTTTTGTTTTCTTTTGTTCTACTGTATTATTGACTGTATGTTTTGTTTATTCTGTGTGTAACTCTGTGTTGTTGTATGTGTCCACCTGCTATGCTTCATCTTGGACAGGTCGCAGTTGTAAATGAGAACTTGTTCTCAACTAGCCTACCTGGTTAAATAAAGGTGAAATAAATAAATAAATAAATGAAATATGTGCGTCTGTAATTTTCTCACTCATCATTATTCATGATTCATTAAGGACTATCCATAATCATGGTAGCATCCACATGTGTTTAGAAACATTCTCTTCTTATTTACAATAAAAGTAAAATTACAAACTTGATGTAGTCATTGCGTGCTAGGAATATGGAATATGGAATATGGAATATGGAATATGGGATATGGGATATGGAATATGGAATATGGAATATGGAATATGGAATATGGAATATGGGACCAAATACTAAACTTTTGACCAGTTTAATAAACATATACTGTAAATGAATTTGTCCCAATACTTTTGGTCCCCTTAAATGGGGGGGGGGACTATGTACAAAAAGTTATGTAATTTATAAACGATTCACCCGATATGGATAACAAATACCCTAAAATTAAAGCTGACAGTCTGCACTTTAACCTCATAGTCCTTGTAGCATTTAAAAAAGTGCTGGAGTACAGAGCCAAAACAACTGAAAATGTGTCACTGTCCCAATACTTTTGGAGCTCCCTGTAAAACATATTTCTGAGGTTATTTATTTGGATAGGAAACAGAGATTCTGAGGCACTCATTCAAATATTTGTACTACACAAGTGTAAACAATGTGGACATAGTGACGGTTTCTCTCTAAGGGGCTTCTACTATTAAGATTGTCAGAAAATCTATCTGGATTATGTTCCATAGAAGAGCATGGTATCTGCATCTCTTTGTGAGCCACTGCTGTCCTGACTTGACCTTCTATACTGGATGGATTAGTTTCACAGAGACGGACAGGATGTGTTTGAGGGGGCAGACAGAGAGAGAGAGATCGCATCTGTGTGTGCTGACATAACGGCCCTAATGTGTGCTCTGTTGTGTGTGTCTACTGTCATTTTCTCTCTCTCTCTCTCTCTCTCTCTCTCTCACACACACACACACACGCACACACACACACACACGCACGCACACGCACGCACACGCACACGCGCTCGCACACATGCACGCTCGCACACATGCACACACACACACGCACACACACACACAGCGGCTGCCTCTGATTAGGCTCTAAGCTCCTGGCACACACACACACCATCGGTCCACAGGATCAACTCATCTCTCCTCACCCGTCCATGACACAGCTATATTTCATAACAACAGGCTGACTGTCACACTGTCATGTCTCTCCACATTTCAAGCACAATGTGCTCCTAATATACTTAGTGACGTACTTGAGGGAACTGTCTGGTTTTCCTGTGGGAAGTGGTAGCGTGCAGTGCTGGGTGCACACTGTTTGCAAACAAATGTGATCCTCAGTCCCTGACTGTGTCCAACATTAATGTGATCCTCAGTCCCTGACTGTGTCCAACATTAATGTGTTCCTCAGTCCCTGACTGTGTCCAACATTAATGTGTTCCTCAGTCCCTGACTGTGTTCAACATTAATGTGTTCCTCAATCCCTGACTGTGTCCAACATTAATGTATTCCTCAGTCCCTGACTGTGTCCAACATTAATGTGTTCCTCAGTCCCTGACTGTGTCCAACATTAATGTGTTCCTCAGTCCCTGACTGTGTCCAACATTAATGTGATCCTCAGTCCCTGACTGTGTCCAACATTAATGTGTTCCTCAGTCCCTGACTGTGTCCAACATTAATGTGATCCTCAGTCCCTGACTGTGTCCAACATTAATGTGTTCCTCAGTCCCTGACTGTGTCCAACATTAATGTGTTCCTCAGTCCCTGACTGTGTTCAACATTAATGTGTTCCTCAATCCCTGACTGTGTCCAACATTAATGTATTCCTCAGTCCCTGACTGTGTCCAACATTAATGTGTTCCTCAGTCCCTGACTGTGTCCAACATTAATGTGTTCCTCAGTCCCTGACTGTGTCCAACATTAATGTGTTCCTCAGTCCCTGACTGTGTTCAACATTAATGTGTTCCTCAATCCCTGACTGTGTCCAACATTAATGTATTCCTCAGTCCCTGACTGTGTCCAACATTAATGTGTTCCTCAGTCCCTGACTGTGTCCAACATTAATGTGTTCCTCAGTCCCTGACTGTGCCCAACATTAATGTGTTCCTCAGTCCCTGACTGTGTCCAACATTAATGTGTTCCTCAGTCACTGACTGTGTTCAACATTAATGTGTTCCTCAGTCCCTGACTGTGTCCAACATTAATGTATTCCTCAGTCCCTGACTGTGTCCAACATTAATGTGTTCCTCAGTCCCTGACTGTGTCCAACATTAATGTGTTCCTCAGTCCCTGACTGTGTCCAACATTAATGTCTTCCTCAGTCCCTGACTGTGTCCGACGTTGCTTTTCTTTCCTTCTCCTCAAAGCTCCTCTTTCCCATCATCTCTACCTTTGGCTGGGTCAGCAGGAAGTGACATTTTCATTTTGAGTTTTTGGAGGCTGGTGACTCTTGTTATTCAAGCTAATGCCAGGTGTGTCCAATCATGTCCTATTGAGGAGTGAAGTGTGAGTTTGAGAGCAGTGGAAATCTGGTTATGGAGCTACTGCAGCAGGGCAGGGTGGTGAGCAGAGCAGAGCAGAACAGAGCAGAGCAGAGCAGAGCAGAGCAGAGCAGAGCAGAACAGAACAGAGCAGAACAGAGCAGAACAGAGCAGAACAGAACAGAGCAGAGCAGAACAGAGCAGAGCAGAGCAGAACAGAGCAGAGCAGAACAGAGCAGAACAGAGCAGAGCAGAACAGAGCAGAGCAGAGCAGAGCAGAGCAGAACAGAGCAGAACAGAGCAGAACAGAACAGAACAGAGCAGAACAGAGCAGAACAGAACAGAACAGAGCAGAGCAGAACAGAGCAGAGCAGAGCAGAACAGAACAGAACTGAGCAGAACAGAGCAGAACAGAGCAGAACAGAGCAGAGCAGAACAGAACAGAGCAGAGCAGAGCAGAACAGAACAGAGCAGAGCAGAACAGAACAGAACAGAACAGAACAGAGCAGAACAGAGCAGAGCAGAGCAGAGCAGAACAGAACAGAGCAGAGCAGAGCAGAACAGAACAGAGCAGAGCAGAGCAGAACAGAACAGAACAGAACAGAGCAGAACAGAGCAGAGCAGAGCAGAGCAGAACAGAACAGAACAGAGCAGAGCAGAGCAGAGTAGAGCAGAGCAGAGCAGAGCAGAGCAGAGCAGAACAGAACAGAATAGAGCAGCAGCAAGGCAGACCATGGAACGTTTATGGGTCATTAATATAATATTTGTTATTATCCCTGCTCGGTTTTTCACTAAAGACAGAATCAAATTCGTTTTTATTTACACTTGACCATTTCCAGGACTTTTTAACTACATTTTGACAAGTCAAAAATAGTTATTTCAGAGGTTGAACCAGGGTTATCTATCATTTCATTTTAAGCAATTGTTTACACATGGATTCAGCAACATGTGAAGAAGGGAATGAAGCATTGGAAGATAGTATAATAGACTCTCTTATAACCCCCTTTGATAACAGGAAGAGAGATGACTGATGTGCATGACGTCAGGGCAGTAAGACAATATCCCTGTAGTAGTCTGACTTTTTCGGCCAATGTTTTGTGTCTTTTTTGGCCAGTGACTTGTTTTGAGTGTGTGCATATGATGCTGAACTCAAAAGAAAGCTGAGGATGACGCCAGGATGTAATGGCCAGCCAGACAGACGTAACCAGCAGCAGAAGGATTGTGGTCTTAGAGAACACCATGGTACCACCAGAGTCGATAATGACAGAGACCGACTTAGACTCTGTTATGAAGGGAAGGTCAGAGACCAGGTTAATATGACTCTCATTAGACTGTGTTGTGAAGGGAAGGTCAGAGACCAGGTTTATATGGCTCTCATTAGACTGTGTTGTGAAGGGAAGGTCAGAGACCAGGTTTATATGGCTCTCATTAGACTGTGTTGTGAAGGGAAGGTCAGAGACCAGGTTTATATGGCTCTCATTAGACTGTGTTGTGAAGGGAAGGTCAGAGACCAGGTTAATATGACTCTCATTAGACTGTGTTATGAAGGGAAGGTCAGAGACCAGGTTTATATGGCTCTCATTAGACTGTGTTGTGAAGGGAAGGTCAGAGACCAGGTTTATATGGCTCTCATTAGACTGTGTTGTGAAAGGAAGGTCAGAGACCAGGTTTATATGGCTCTCATTAGACTGTGTTGTGAAGGGAAGGTCAGAGACCAGGTTAATATGGCTCTCATTAGACTGTGTTGTGAAGGGAAGGTCAAAGGCCAGGTTAATATGACTCTCATTGGACTGTCTATTGTGAAGGGAAGGTCAGAGGCCAGGTTAATATGACTCTCATTAGACTGTCTATTGTGAAGGGAAAGTCAGAGACCAGGTTAAATCCTGTTGGGGCTAGGGGGCAGTATTTGCACGGCCGGATAAAAAACGTACCCGATTTAAACAGGTTACTACTCTTGCCCAGAAATGCGAATATGCATCTAATTAGTAGATTTGGATAGAAAACGCTCTAACGTTTCTAAAACTGTTTGAATGGTGTCTGTGAGTATAACAGAACTCATATGGAAGGCCAAAACCTGAGAAGATTCCAAACAGGAAGTGCCCTGTCTGACAATTTGTTCTCCTTCTGTTGCATCTCTATCAAAAATACAGCATCTCTGCTGTAACGTGACATTTTCTAAGGCTTCCATTGGCTCTCAGAAGGCGCCAGAAAGTGTAATGGGGTGTCTGCAGTCTCTGGGCGAAGTACAGCAGCTCTGTTTGTGAGTGGTCAGGCTGGGAACAGTGAGACTGAGAAGTGCGTTCATGAGAATTCTTAATTTTTTTCTTTCAGCCTTTGAATGAATACAACGTCGCCCGATTGGAATATTATCGCTATTTTACGAGAAAAATAGCTTAAAAATTTATTTTAAACAGCGTTTGACATGCTTCGAAGTACGGTAATGGAATATTTTGAATTTTTATGTCACGAAATGCGCTTGCTCGTCACCCTTCGGATACTGACCTGAAAGCACGAAGAAAACGGAGGTATTTGAATATAACTATGGATTATTTGGAACCAAAACAACATTTGCTGTTGAAGTAGAAGTCCTGGGAGTGCATTCTGACGAAGAACAGAAAAGGAATTCCAATTTTTCTTATAGTAAATCTGAGTTTGGTGAGGGCCAAACTTGGCTAGCCGTGATGGCCAGGCTATGTACTCAGAATATTGTAAAATGTGCTTTCGCCGAAAAGCTATTTTAAAATCTGACACCGCGATTGCATAAAGGAGTTCTGTATCTATAATTCTTAAAATAATTGTTATGTATTTTGTTAACGTTAATCATGAGTAATTTAGTAAATTCACCGGAAGTTTGCTGTGGGTATGCTAGTTCTGAACATCACATGCTAATGTAAAAAGCTGTTTTTTGATATAAATATGAACTTGATTGAACAAAACATGCATGTATTGTATAACATAATGTCCTAGGAGTGTCATCTGATGAAGATCATCAAAGGTTAGTGCTGCATTTAGCTGTGGTTTTGGTTTTTGTGAAATGGCTGTGTGATTATTTTTGGCATTGTACTCTCCTGACATAATCTAATCTGCTTTCGCTGTAAAGCCTTTTTGAAATCGGACAATGTGGTTAGATTAACGAGAGTCTTGTCTTTAAAATGGTGTAAAATAGTCATATGTTTGAGAAATTGAAGTTCTAGCATTTTTGAGGTTTTTGTATTTCACTCCACGCGATTCCACTGGCTGTTGACTAGGGTGGGACGCAAGCGTTCCACCTTGCCCAGGGAGGTTAATATGGCTCTCATTAGACTGTCTATTGTGAAGGGAAGGTCAGAGGCCAGGTTTATACCACAATACAGTGTTACGGAAGCCCTGAAGCCAAAGGCAAAAACAAAATAATGATAATACTTACACTCTTGGAATTATCTTGTTTGAACGACTTTGTATCTCGGTCAAAATATAGTAAAAAAAAAATAAGCCGTTCAAACAAGATACTAATTAATTTGAAAGACTTATTATCTATTTTGAATGACTTAATTGTTCTTTTGTCTAATTAGGCCTCATTTGTTATGCAGCTTGTCAGACCGTGTAGTGGCTGCTGCAGCCATTCATTCACAGATTCCATCCATTGATATGATTATTGATGGACAGTTCTTTGATAGCCTAAAGCAGGGCTGCATGTTAGTGTGGAGTGAGGAGCTTAATTCGAGCAGATAAAAAAAAAATGGTGTCAACCTTCTCTTCCGTTCCAATTTCACGCTGGTACTGCTCAGCCACAAGCTCTGGGCATACTCTGCCTAGCATTTTTCATTTCCTTTGTAACTATTATTTTAATTACGCCTATTCGGTTTTAATTATTTAGCCTATCCCACCCACAGTAGCCTATATCTACTTTTTATTCTACTTTTTAACATTAGAATATGTTGTTTCTATTTTGAATGACTTCAAATGTCTTAATGGATGTTTTAGGTAGACAATACATAGGCTACTGTAACCTGTATGTTCGTTTTTTCTTGGAATAGAAATGCCATAATATAAATACATTTAATTAAGCAAAAATATCACAAATAAATTGTAAATAATTAAGGCCAGTATCAGATTATTTTCATAAATAAAAGGGGATCAAATATCTCAAACTGTAGTGGTCAAATTATTTGCCCAAAGAAGGAAATGAGTGTTGGAAATGGGCTCTAGAAATTAAATAGTATTTTTATTATTATTAAAAAGAAAGAAAAATATTAATTTAAAAGCTTAATTACATAAAGGAATATTAGTGGAAATATAGCCATAATATAAACAAGAGAAAGGAGAATGGAATATATTTGAAAATATTTAGATTTGATTGGAGAAAGAAAACAAGTAGGCCTTCAGGTTATTACTCAATACTGCCATCTGTAGGACGATCACGAGATTCCAACATACCATAGTACTCTATTACATTTAAGAAGGGACCGGCACAGAGTCCAGTAAGACAGTGTCACAAGGCTACACAGGGGCGGAAATCCCGGGGGGGATGGGGGGGACACGACCACCCCATCCTGGGAAAAATATGATTTGTCCCCCCCAAAATATCACTGAAACATAACTATGTAATTTATAAATAATAATAAGATACGCAATGAAAGCAATTGTGCTGATTATAGACACTTAATAGCGCATTTTTAAGTTTCAAAAGATTGCGACCCCCCCCACTCTTTGCCTCACAATGGTTTGATCCACTGCCAGTTCCTTAGTTGGCAAGGTAACAGAGGGGTCGTGTCTACTGTCTGAAAGGCACTCAATGAACGTAACTGACGTGAGGTTAATCCAGTCAATCGCGCACACACACTAGCTGAATATGCAGAGCTAGCGCGCAAATATTAACTATTACGCTAGCCAGTACCTATTCCATTCATGTGGCGTCGTCAAAGATGGAATCTTTGCTATCGTCAATTTATTCCAAGATCAGCATGCAGATGATGTAAATTAGTGCTTCAAAGTCCCTGTGATAAGGTTAGCGATAAACTGAAGTCCAAACTGAACAGAACTTCTACCATTGTCTTAAATATATTTAATGGTCTCGTTGCAAAAGCTAAATTGTCGCAAGGGAACTTTTATTTATTTATTTTATTTCACCTTTATTTAACCCGGGTAGCAAAGATTATAGCAAACACCACTGAAACTGAATTGGTGCTCGCTAGCTTTGCAAATTCAGCTATTGTTGGAAGCCAGCCAATATGAAACAAACTATTAAAATTACAAAAGGTTGCAGCATATGTTGTGTAAATGGTGAACTCATACAGCTGTCAACTCTTGTCATTTTAATCCGTTTCACATTTGCTAGCTACCTTTTAGATCGAAGCCCAAATAGAATGATAGAAGCCCATCTCCTACTGTAAATAACCTACACACTGTGTGTGTGTGTAGCCAGCCAGCCAGCCAGGTAGAAAAATGGCAGAAAAATAAAAGACGGACATCAGAGTATTTTTCAATACACCAAAACGCATAGTAAGAACCCTAGTAGCCTAATATCTCAAAGACTAGTTGATAAAATGTTCATAAGAAAGAAATGAAATTCTAATGGAAATGTTTCACAATGATGTCATTAGGCAGAGCAGGCAACAGATGGCACACAGACAGCAGAGTTGGGGACAGATATGCAGGGACAGACTGGCAGAGACAGGGAGTCTCAGGTAAGTTTGTTGAGTCTTTGTTTGGCAACATTATGAAAGGTTCTCCATTTTTTTTACTTGTAAAATAGGAACATAATTGGAAAATGCCATGGATACCCCCACTCTCAACTTAAACTGGTGACTGAA
Organism: Salmo trutta; assembly: GCF_901001165.1. Classification (NCBI taxonomy): domain Eukaryota; kingdom Metazoa; phylum Chordata; class Actinopteri; order Salmoniformes; family Salmonidae; genus Salmo; species Salmo trutta. The sequence goes on from NC_042991.1 coordinate 34,423,983, forward strand.
CTAAGATTTGTTAAAGGCAATGGTATTGCTGTTGTGATTAGTTGTGTAGTTTTGGGTACCGGTAGTTAGGAGTACGGCAAACACCTTATTTCTTTGGTTCCTCAATATACATTTACCATATTACAATGTAGGCTATGTGTTACAGCACTACTTTTGGTGTCCCCCTCAGGAAATGCTCTTGAGAAAATGTCATGTAATTGTCCCCTCCAAAGTTGATATCAGATTTTCGCCCCTGGGCTACACAGTCATTGGCCTACACTTTACCACTGCTAAAGGGAATAAACAGATGTCCTTGATTGTTAGCTAGAATGGAATGTTGAATGAAATGTGTGCAACACAAGAGGTAACTGCCATGGAGCTGTTTTTACGCATCAATAATCTGTGTTCTCTTTTGGTGATATCACCATTGTTCATACCTTCGGTGACAGTCTGTTCGATTACAGCCAAAAGCTGTTTTGTTGGGTTTGTAGTGAGTCTCGTATAGAATGTCTGATCAATTAGTTGCCTGAGTTCTAGAATGTCTGATCAATTAGTTGCCTGAGTTCTAGAATGTCTGATCAATTAGTTGCCTGAGTTCTAGAATGTCTGATCAATTAGTTGCCTGAGTTCTGGAATGTCTGATCAATTAGTTGCCTGAGTTCTAGAATGTCTGATCAATTAGTTGCCTGAGTTCTAGAATGTCTGATCAATTAGTTACCTGAGTTCTAGAATGTCTGATCAATTAGTTGCCTGAGTTCTTCGTTATTATAGACAGCGTCATCTTGTACAGTAACAGCGCCTCCCTCTGGGCGGATGACTATAGAGGTGGTATTCTGGAGATTTAAGGGCTTGTTTTTCTGAGCGGGTAAAGTTATTCCTGACATAGGGGATAGAGGCTTCTATGTCTTTACGCACCAGTCTGTAGTAGGTATCCACAGCTGGGTCAATAGGCGTAGGTTGAATGAACATAGATGGATACCTAAACACCTTTTTTCGTGGGGAATTTCTAAAGAATAGTTTCAGATGCAATATGCGTATGCATTAGTAGTTGAAACGTGTTGCAGTTGTGCATCCTGATATTTATCCTGATTTGCTCCTATATGTATTCTTGTATATGTATTTTCTGTAAATATTTTACTAAAGTATATTGCACCGTACTGGCCACCTTCTTGTTTGCTTTTTCCAATCAAATCTACATATATACAAAAGTATGTGGACTTCAAAGTACTAGTTAGGCAGTTTTTGGCATCTGTACTTTACTTTACTATTTCTATTTTTGACAAGTTTTACTTTTACTTTACCACATTCCTAAAGAAAATAAATGTACTTTTTACTCCATAAATGTTTTTCTGACACTCAAAAGTATTTGTTACATTTTGAATGCTTAGCAGCAAAGGAAAATTGTCTAATTCACACACTTATCAAGAGAACATCACTGGTCATCCCTACTGCCTCTGATCTGGTGGACTCACTAAACACACATGCTTCTTTTGTAAATTATGGCGGAGTGTCAGAGTGTGTCCCTGGCTATCTGTAAATTAAAAAAAACAAGAAAATGGTTCTGTCTGGCTTGCTGAATGTAAGGAGTTTGAAATGTATACTTTTAATTTTGATACTTAAGTATATTTTATCAATTACATTTACTTTTGATACTTAAGTATATTTTGAACCAACTACATTTAGACTTTTACTGAAGTAATAGTTCACTTGGTGACTTTCACTTTTACTTGAGTCATTTTCTATTAAGTTATCTTGACTTTTTCTCAAGTATGACAATTGGGTACTTTTTCCACCACTGCAAATGAGTAGATTCGGCTACATCAGCCACAGAAACAGGTGTATAAAATTGATCACACCGCCATGCAATCTCCATAGACAAACGTTGACAGTAGAATGGCCTTAATGAAGAGCTCAGTGACTTTCAATGTGGCAACATCATAGGAAGCCACCTTTCCAACAAGGCAGTTTGGAACTCGGTAGTGAGTGTTGCAACCGAGGACAAACGATTTGTAAGCGCTATGCGCTTCACTATCAGCACTAGGCAGTCCCGTTCTGTGAGCTTGTGTGGCCTACCCCTTTGCGGCTGAGCCCTTGTTGCTCCTAGACGTTTCCAATTCACAATAATAGCACTTACAATTGACCAAGGCAGCACTAGCAGGGCAGAAATTTGACAAACTGACTTGTTGGAAAAGTGGCATCCTATAACAGTGCCACATTGAAAGTCACTGTAAGGCCAGTAAGGCCATTCCATCGTCAATGTTTGTCTATGGAGATTGCATGGCAGTGGGCTTGCTTTTATATGTGGTTGAAACAGCCAAATCCACCAATTTGAAGGGGTGTTGTCATACTTTTTTATGTAAGGTGTATATTCTGGACTCTGACATTAATTTCAAACTTTTTTACTTTTGGATTAAATATATATATTTTTACTAAGTCGTTTAAACAAGATACTAAGTCGCTTGAACTAAATACTAATTTGTTCAATATGAGAAACTAAGATAATTTGAAGAGTCAACTTTTATTTTTGCCTTGAGCTTCAGGGGGTTCCGAACAATGTCTTATCTAACTAAACCAAATCACATATAACTTTAAAATAACTTTCTTCTCACGGAGAAAACTAAATGAAACATTCTAAACGTACTAAATAAATCCAATACAACTGTATCTATCTCACAATGAAAATATTATGCCAAGTGGTACAATGTTAACCTTGAAATCATCAGAATGCTAATGAAGAAAAGAGCAAACACTAAATATTTCCCAAATAAATTGTTGATTTAATTTTTTAGCAACAACATTTACATGAGAGAAATGGGAACACCATGGTGACGTTAACCTTAGGATGTTTAAAGGGGCAACTACTGTACATCATTTACATGAGCCTGAGAAATGAGCTTTCAACCATGGAAGTTTAAAAGAGAATGAACAATATGTAAATAATTGAAACAACAAAAACAAAATCAAACCCATTTCAGAGCTATTTCCTTTTTTGAGTGCACTTTAGAGATGTGGAAATCCTTTTACAAGTTGCTGAAATCATGCTCTGAAACAATCAGAAAACACACAAAACAAAAATAACATTAAGATATGCCTACTGAAGACCTTTTCTATTTTATCGTCTTTATTAAAAGGTAGACTCAGTGACTAAAGGGCAGGTTTGGCTTTAGAAAAATGGCTCAGCTGTTACAAAGTTGAATTGACGTTGCTATGGTGTGCTCACTGAAACTGGCATTCTATGTTTCTTTCAGCAAGGAAACAATGTTTCTGCCATGTATAAATGCTGTATAAACATACGATGCAGCTAGCATAAACTGGGATTCAGGCCTACTAAACCGACCTTTAAATATGTGGCCAATTGTTCCTAGAGTACAATATTTTTCTCCAGCCAAGCCTCAAAACAATTGATTCAAACTAATTAACTAATTATGATCTTAAATCTAGACTGGGGAAGTCGCTGGTTCAAATACCCGAGCCGACAAGATGAAAAATCTGTCAATCTGTCCTTGAGCAAGGAATTTAACCCTAATTAGCTCCAGGGGTGCTGTACTACTATGGGTGACCCTGTAAAACAACACATTTCACTGCACCAATCTGGTGTATGTCAATAATAAGTGTTTAAGGCTTGGTTAGAAGAAAATTAAGCTATGCCTAATATGGCAATTCATATGATTTTTCCTAAATTAATTATTGTTAATTTACATCTCAAAGCATGCCAGAAGTCCGGGTGTCCACGTATTTCTCTATCCCCAGTTTAATTGAAGGCCTCAATCTGTCTTGTTGCCTGGTAACTCATTGCTTTTAGAAAGAAAGAAAGGAGGAACAACACATGATGAAGATGAGCTAGCTACAATTTTTTTAAATGTATTTTTAATTTAATTTAAATTTAACTAGGCAAGTCAGTTAGAACAAATTCTTATGGGATTCCCAATAACGGCCGGTTGTGATACAGCCTGAAATTGAACCAGTGTCTGTAGTGACACCTCTAGCACTGAGATGCAGTGCCTATAGACCGCTGCACCACTCGGGAGCAAGTTTAAAGCTATGAAAGATCCAATTGTTACAAATGATGAATGTATATGCTACATTTCTGAGAATAATACATGCATTTGCTTAAAGATGATACACTCATTTATCACAAAAAAAAGTGTTAGGAGGGAGTGGACCACAAACATCTTTCCAGGGTTTCGATGCATCCTCTTCTCAATACAGCCTGTCCCAAGACCACTGGTAGGGGGAGGGTATCCATTTGAGAAAGTAAGGTTTTGCTATGATGTCAAGTCAGCTTATATTGTTGCTACCTTAGCTGTTGTGCTAGCTAACATGCTAACGTTACTAAACTGTGACACTAGCATATCGGCATGGTATTAAAAGACAGCAACGTCTTCGCCTAAAAAAGGGTTTAAAATATCCGGCAAATTATTAGTTAGCTACAGTAGTGGGCAAATGTAAGATAGCTAATGTTAGCTAGCTTGCTAGCCAGTCAGTGGCACTCACAGGTTGAAACTGATATAGCATCTAAATGTATTTTACTCTTTCCCATAAAACATGAAATTGCTAACCAGGCATCAATTAGCTAACAACATTTGTATTGATAAGTTAGACGCTCACAGGCCAACTTTGGTAGGTAGATCTCTTAGTTTCCATTTCCAACCTTTTCTTCTTCTTATTATTATTATTGTTGTTATTATTATTATTATTATTATTCTTCCCCTGATTGGTCATCAGCGGTTACTGGTCTAAGAACTCATGTGTTCACTAGAAATTACTTCTGGTAAACTGCCACTGGAAGATATTGTTGCCACATTTTTGCCATTGCTAAAAATAGAATCTCGAGAGAATTGTTTGCCAGGAAAAAAAACTCTGTCCAACTGTGTGTGTTCCTGTGTCTGTTCCTGTGTGTGTGTAGAGTCCCCCCCCCCTGATTTGAGCAGTGCTGAGTTATCAGAGGAATGTCTGTTTCTCACCTCGCTCGCTCACTCTCCCTTTCTCTGTCTTCACCTCTCTCTCTTCCCCCCTCTCTCTCCTCACTTCTCTCTCTCTCTCTCTCTCTCTCTCTCTCTCTCTCTCTCCACTATCTCTCTCTTCCTCTCTCCCTCTCTTCCTCTCTCCCTTTCTCCCTCTCTTACTCTCTCCCTTTCTCCCTCTCTCCCTTTCTCCCTCTCTTCCTCTCTCCCTCTCTTCCTCTCTCCCTTTCTCCCTCTCTTCACTTATCTCTCTCGTCCACTCCCTCTCCTCACCTCTCCCTCTCTCTCTTCCTCTCTTCCTCTCTTCCCCCTCTCTCTTCCTCTCTCTCTCCCTCTCTACACCTCTCCCTCCCTTCACCTCTCTACCCCTCTCCCTCTCTTCACCTCTCCCCTCTCCCTCTCGTCACCTCTCCCTCTCTTCCTCTCTCCCTCTCTTCCCCACTCTCTCTCTTCCTCTCTCTCTCCCTCTCTCCCCCTCTCCAACTCTTCACCTCTCCCTCTCTTCACCTCTCTCCCTCACTCTCTATCTTACCCTCTCCCTCTCATCGCCCCTCTATTCACCTCTCCCTCTCTTCCCCTCTCTCTCTTCCCCTCTCCCTCTCTTCCTCTCCCTCTCCTCCCCTCTCTCTCTCTTCCCCTCTCTCTGAGTGTTAACAGTTACCCTGTGTGGTGGTGGACAGTGTTGGTCCTTATTACAGAGTGAAAAGTGACTTTGCATGCCTGTCGTACTTCCTGCCTGCTTTGCAGTAAACATAAGAGCTGGACGGATCACAGAGTCAGCATTGTAAACTAGTAAACAGTGGAGGAGGTACCTTTAGTCCGAGGTATTACGTCTCACAGACCTATATCCCCTGGTCTCAGAGCTGAGTGATCACACTGGGGTGCAGTATGTCTCTGCATGCTGTTGTACACTGTCAGCTGTTCACATACACAGACTAGAATGCTGTTACTCACTCACTCACTCACTCACTCACTCACTCACTCACTCACTCACTCACTCACTCACATACACACTCACTCAGTCACTCAGTCACTCAGTCACTCGGTCAATCTTCTCCTTTTCACCCTTTTAAAACAAGACCATTTCAAGGTGTGTGTGTGTGAATGCACGCATGCGTCTGACCCAGCCAGGGTTTGTGTATCCAGTATGTTTGTGTGTGTGTGTGTGTGTGTGTGTGTGTGTGTGTGTGTGTGTGTGTATATATATATATATATATGTGTGTGTGTGTGTCTGTGTGTGTGTGTGTGTGTGTGTGTGTGTGTGTGTGTGTGTGTGTGTGTGTGTGTGTGTGTGTGTGTTGTGTGTGTATATATATATATATATATGTGTGTGTGTGTGTGTGTGTGTGTGTGTGTGTGTGTGTGTGTGTGTGTGTGTGTGTGTGTGTGTGTGTGTGTGTGTGTGTGTGTGTGTGTTGTGTGTGTGACCCACACCAGCGTGTGTGTATATCACACGTACATTCAACTCCTGCTGCTCAGAAAACAGATTTTGGGTGGAAAGTCAATCAATATGTGTACCAGTCATAGTCAATACAAAACAATGGTGCTGGAGTGAATGGCGTCCATTTTACGGCTCCTGACCAACTCTGCTATTTTATGTTTTTTTTTTTTTTTCACTGATCTTAACATGTTTCTGGACAACAGAACAGCTGTCACTAACCTTGATTTGGACCAGGACTTCTACTTTAATTGAGTCGGAAGGCGAAAGACATATTGATTATCCTGGACCAGGTCCAAATCCCTGACACTTGAAGAAGGAAGAGACGGTGCTATAGAGGTCGGGATACCTCCCGAGACAACGTCGGAGAGTGGATAAATCGCCTCTACCTTCTGTTCTATTGGCGAACCTGCCGTCACTGGAGAATAAACTGGATGAGCTCCGTTTGAGACTATCAACGTCCTCTGAGGAATGGTAATATATGTTTCTCTGAGTTGTGGCTGAACAAGGACATGGTAAATATGAATCTAGCTGTTTTTTCTAAACATTTACATTTACATTTAAGTCATTTAGCAGACGCTCTTATCCAGAGCGACTTACAAATTGGTGCATTCACCTTATGATATCCAGTGGAACACCGGCAGGACAGAACGGTGGCATCGGGGAAGCTCAGAGGAAGGGGGAGTGTCCCTTTGTTAACACCTGGTTCGTGATCTATAATATTAAGGAAGTCTCGAGGTTTTACTCGCCTCAGTTAGAATACCTCACGATAAGCTGTAGACCATACTGTTTACCAAGAGATTTTTAGTAAAAAAAAATTGTAGCCACCACAAACCGATATTGGCACTAAGACCGCACTCAACGAGCTGTATAGGGCTATAAGAAAACAATTTTTAAAAACTCACCTACAGGTGGCACTCTTAGTGGCCGCTGACTTTAATGCAGTAAAACTGAAATCAGTTTGACCTCATTTCTACTAGCATGTCACTTGTGCAACTAGAGACGAAAAGATCACATATACTCCACACACAGAGACAAAGCTCTCCCTCGCCCTCCATTTGGCAAATCTGACCATAACTCTATCTTCTTGATTCCTGCTTTTAAAAAAATAACTCAAACAGGAAGTACCAGTCATGTGCTCAGTACAGAAGTGATCCAATGAATTGAATGTTAAGCTACAGGACTGTATCGCTAGAGCTGCAGAGCCTCCACTGAACTATATGTATAGCTAGCAACATGTAGATGACCAACTAGCTAGATGGAAAATGGTTGTTGAAAAATGGTTGTTCATAGCTAAATCCATCCAGTTATCTAATAGAAGTTTAACTGCTTAACATTACCCTGAAAATGTGAATTCCTCTGAATGTTGCGGCTCTTGTCGAGATCAGTGGTGTCTTCATAGTACTTCACCTGGTTGGAAAGATAAAATAAAATCTCCTCGAGTGATGTCAATGAAGTGCAAGCTACGTACAAACAGAAAGCTACAATAACAGTTACAGTAGCTAGCTAGCTAACGTTAGCTAAATAAAACTGTCTGGCTAGCTAGCTGGCTAGCTGACTAGACAGGCTGTAGTAGGACCAGGAGAACAGTAGACCTCTAGGCTGTAGTAGGACCAGGGGAACAGTAGATCTCTGGGCTGTAGTAGGACCAGGGGAACAGTAGACCTCTAGGCTGTAGTCGGACCAGGGGAACAGTAGACCTCTAGGCTGTAGTAGGACCAGGGGAACAGTAGACCTCTAGGCTGGAGTAGGACCAGGGGAACAGTAGACCTCTAGGCTGTAGTAGGACCAGGAGAACAGTAGACCTCTAGGCTGTAGCAGTGCCTTGTGCTCTTTGAAGGTTCCAAATCTGGCCTACTGCTCTGATCCCCACTTTTCTCTGACTGAAGCATGGGGAAGACTTTTGCTAGAGGGTGGAAAGGCTGTGGTTGTCAGCAGGCAGCGGTGTGTGTGTGTGTGTGCGTGGTTTGGTTTTACTATCCTTGTGGGGACCAGAAGTTCGCCAGTTACAACAAGGAAAAAGGCTATTTTAGGCATAGAGGTTATGTTAAGGGTTAGGGGTTAGGTTTAGGGTTAATATTAGGGTTAGGGTTAGAATTATTCTTAAGGGTTAGGGGTCAAGGGATTAGGTTTAGGGTTAGGATTAAGAGGGTTTCTGTTTGTGCTGGTATCAAACCTTGGGTTGCACGGGCCTATTAAAACATCCTACTCTGTCTGCATATTGCAAGTCAGTCTGGTTTGGAAAGGTTGGGAAAACATTGGGCGGTTAATTGCCTGACTGATCAATGGAGGCCGAGAGCTCAGAGGGGTCACCTGAAAGAAGACAACAATGAAAGGAAGACAAGGGATTGATTAAGTGCCAAGAGTTTAATTAAAACAATTAAAAAATATAATGATAATAATAAAAAAAACAAGCTGGATCAATACATTAATAGATAAATAATTGAATAAGTAAATAATATAGTAAATAATGAAAAATTACACCAAGGGATTAAGGGATTAAGGTACACAGTATTAAGGGATTACGGGATTAAGGGATAAGGGATTAGGGGATAAGGGATTAGGGGATAAATCATTAAAGAAAATGGGATAAAGGATTAAGGGGTTAAGGGATACGGGATTAAGGGATTTGTAACAATCATCTGAAAGAGGGGACCAAGATGCAGCGTGGTGAGTGTTCATATTGAAGATTTAATAACACGAAACACTTGAACATAAGAAACAAACGAACGCCAACAGTTCTGTCAGGTGCAAACCAGAAACAACTACCCACAAAAACCCAAAGGAAAACAGGCTGCCTAAGTATGGCTCCCAATCAGCGACAACGAAGTACAGCTGTCCCTGATTGAGAGCCATACCAGGCCAAAACAAAGAAATACAAAAACATAGAAAAAAGGACATAGAATGCCCACCCTAGTCACACCCTGGCCTAACCAAAATAGAAAACAAAAACCTCTCTATGGCCAGGGCGTGACAGGATTAAGGGATTAATTGGTTAAGGGCTGCAAAATAAGTGCTATGTTAAAGTGCTAAATATAAGAAAAACATTTATAAATATAAAAGACAAACAAGACAGGGCAAATAAATAGATACTTTTTTCTTGTGGGAAAGGAGTTGTGGAGTTGTGAATAGGACTGGAGTTGTGGGACAGGACTGGAGTTGTGGGACTGGACTGGAGTTGTGGGACTGGACTGGAGTTGTGGGACAGGACTGGAGTTGTGGGACAGGACTGGAGTTGTGGGACTGGACTGGAGTTGTGGGACAGGACTGGAGTTGTGGGACTGGACTGGAGTTGTGGGACAGGACTGGAGGTATGGGACAGGACTGGAGTTGTGGGACTGGACTGGAGTTGTGGGACAGGACTGGAGTTGTGGGACTGGACTGGAGTTGTGGGACTGGACTGGAGTTGTGGGATAGGACTGGACTGGAGTTGTGGGACAGGACTGGAGTAGTGGGATACGACTGGAGTTGTGGGATATGACTGGAGTTGTGGGACTGGACTGGAGTTGTGGGACAGGACTGGAGTTGTGGGACAGGACTGGAGTTGTGGGATATGACTGGAGTTGTGGGACTGGACTGGAGTTGTGGGACTGGACTGGAGTTGTGGGACAGGACTGGAGTTGTGGGACTGGACTGGAGTTGTGGGACAGGACTGGAGGTATGTGCATGTGGATTTTGAGTGTGTGGGAGTTGCCTATAGTGTTGTTGTTCAGTGGGTGGTTTGGGGGTGGGTCTGTTGGAAGATTTGGCATAGCCAAAGATGTCCCTCAGGTTGGGGTTTCGGTGGTAGGCTGAGGTTTAGGGTTAGAGGTTTGGGGTTTGGGGTTAAGGTTAGGGTCAAGGTTAGTGTTAGGGGAAAAGGATTATGAATGGGAATCAATAGTTTGGTCCCCACAAGGATGGTAAAACAAACATGTGTGTTTGTGTGTTTGTGTGTGTGTTGGAGATCAGACACTGTCTACTCTGTATGTGCTGCTGTATTCAGGTGGCTAGGAGGCCACAAGGCTTCTCTCTCCCTCTCCTTATCTCCCTCCCTCTCTCCCTCCCTCTGATAACAGGAGGCCCATACAGATCCAGCTGATTCTTGTCAGAGGAGGTGTGTTGAGGCCTGGGGGGGGGGGGGGGGGGGGGGGTGAACGGACCAGTCACAGGAGGGGTCTGGGGGGGGGGAGGATGGGGTGAACGGACCAGTCAGAGGAGGTGTGCTGAGGCCTGGGGGGGGGGGGGTGGGGGTGAACGGACCAGGTAGGAACCATTTCCCCTCAGAGCCCTGTGGAGGGCACACCTGAATGAAGGTGTGTGTGTGTGTGTGTGTGTAGGTTAGTCTATAGAAGACTGTGTGTTTGTGTGTGTCTGAATGTGTGTGTGCGTGTGTGTGTGTGTGTATTTACGTTTCTGTGTTAACCCTGGCATGAGCCCAGGAGACACAACTGACTTGGATCTGAACACAGACATGTCTCACAGGTGTAATGTACACTAAGATCTAATGAATACACTATGCTGTTCACACCACAGGATATGGAAAGGTAAGTACAGAGATGGAGCTGTGCCTTGTACCAGTCTCTGATTGGCGCAGAAGAGATGGGGCTGTGCCTTGTACCAGTCTCTGATTGGAGCAGAAGAGATGGGGCTGTGCCTTGTACCAGTCTCTGATTGGAGCAGAAGAGATGGGGCCGGGCCTTGTACCAGTCTCTGATGGTGGAGAAGAGATATTAGTAATGTGGTTGGGTAGCAACAACTTAGTAAGAAATGTGTAATATGTGATGACATTTGATCTACAATATGTCATATTTGCAAACACAAATGTACTTACTTTATTTTCTCCTATTGTTCTTTGGTGTTTTTAAATGAGGGAAAGCTTCCACAATGTTAACTAACTCAGGACCACTCTCACAAACTGAGTGTTAGAGGGTTAACTCTCATCACAATGTTAAAATGGCAGCACCACACACGGTCACACACTGTCACACACGGTCTCACACTGTCACTCACAGTCACACACTGTCACACACTGTCACTCACTGTCACTCACAGTCACACACAGTCACACACTGTCACACACAGTCACTCACAGTCACACACTGTCACTCACTGTCACACACAGTGCAGGAGGGCTGGAGTCTGGAGAGGTGGTGGAGAGAACCGTCTTCCCAGCTCTTAAACAGTGGAACTGGGAGATAACTGGGAGATAACTGGGAGATAACTGGGAGATAACTGGGAGATAACTGTGAGATAACTGGGAGATAACTGGGAGATAACTGGGAGATAACTGGGAGATAACTGGGAGATAACTGGGAGATAACTGGGAGATGACTGGGAGATAACTGGGAGATAACTGTGAGAGAGAGAGAGCGGGAGAGAGAGGGATTAGTAGTGAGAGCGGATGTCATTAACCCCACAGGAACCACTCATAAACCACAACCAGGCCTAACAAAACAACTTCCAATAATGTCTTACTCTCAAACTCTCAAATGGGTTTCATAAACCACAACCAGGGAACTAGGAACACAGTCCTAATGCAAAACATGACCAATAATGGTTCCACTCACTTTCAATAAGAGAGGAGTGAAACTCCAGGAAATGTCAGAGTTAAAATAAACGCATGACTAACAGACAATGGCTGTGTTTACACAGGCAGCCCAATTCTGATCTTTGCTACTAGTTAGTATTTTTACCAATACAATCAGATCATTTGCATAATTGGGAAAAAGTCTGAATTGTCCTGCCTGTGTAAACCGAGCCATAATAACAAAGACCACTGTAGAATTGAAATGCTGCCATTTGTAATGATGCCACTGATTTCATATGGTGGCATGCGTGGGGAAGCAGTGGACTGTATATCAAACACAATACACATGTGTGGGGAAGCAGCGGTTATGTGATTTGATAATGCTGTAATAGCTCTGTATGTGCCACTATGGGTGATAATGTTTTAGAATGAATAAAGCAGACTATAAAGTTAAATAACGTTCTGTTTACGTAATAGACGCAACTACTCCTAGTCTCACCTTCATACCTCCCAACTACTCCTAGTCTCACCTTCATACCTCCCAACTACTCCTAGTCTCACCTTCATACCTCCCAACTACTCCTAGTCTCACCTTCATACCTCCCAACTACTCCTAGTCTCACCTTCATACCTCCCAACTACTCCTAGTCTCACCTTCATATCTCCCAACTACTCCTAGTCTCACCTTCATATCTCCCAACTTCTCCTAGTCTCACCTTCATATCTCCCAACTACTCCTAGTCTCACCTTCATATCTCCCAACTACTCCTAGTCTCACCTTCATATCTCCCAACTACTCCTAGTCTCACCTTCATATCTCCCAACTACTCCTAGTCTCACCTTCATACCGCCCAACTACTCCTAGTCTCACCTTCATATCTCCCAACTACTCCTAGTCTCACCTTCATATCTCCCAACTTCTCCTAGTCTCACCTTCATATCTCCCAACTACTCCTAGTCTCACCTTCATATCTCCCAACTACTCCTAGTCTCACCTTCATATCTCCCAACTACTCCTAGTCTCACCTTCATATCTCCCAACTACTCCTAGTCTCACCTTCATACCTCCCAACTACTCCTAGTCTCACCTTCATATCTCCCAACTACTCCTAGTCTCACCTTCATATCTCCTGTTTGCAATTTGTTATTCTTCAATAATACAAACTCCAAAGCAAATCAGGTGGAGAAAAATTGGTTTATTTGAGAAGGACAAGTCAAGAAATATGAACAATGCACAGACATGACACTGGAACAGAAACAATAAGGCCTGGTGAAGGAACTAAAGGGAGTGACATACAGTTGAAGTCAGAAGTTTACATACACTTAGGTTAGAGTCATTAAAACTTGTTTTTTCAACCACTCCTAAAATTTCTTGTTAATTAACAAACTATAGTTTTGGCAAGTCGGTTAGGACATCTACTTTGTGCATGACACAAGTAATTTTTCCAACAATTGTTTACAGACAGATTATTTCACTTTATCACAATTCCAGTGGGTCAGAAGTTTACATACACTAAGTTGACTGTGCCTAAACAGCTTGGAAAACTCCAGAAAACCGTGAAGCACGGGGGTGGCAGCATCATGTTGTGGGGTGCTTTGCTTCAGGAGGGACTGGTGCACTTCACAAAATAGATGGCATCATGAGGCAGGAAAATGATGTGGATATATTGAAGCAACATCTCAAGACATCAGTCAGGAAGTTAAAGCTTGGTCACAAATGGGTCTTCCAAATGGACAATGACCCCAAGCATACTTCCAAAGTTGTGGCAAAATGGCTTAAGGACAACAAAATCAAGGTATTGGAGTGGCCATCACAAAGCCCTGACCTCAGTGCTATAGAACATTTATGGGCAGAACTGAAAAAGCGTGTGTGAGCAAGGAGATCTACAAACCTGACTCAGTTACACCAGCTCTGTCAGGAGGAATGGGCCAAAATTCACCCAACTTATTGTGGGAAGCTTGTGGAAGGCTACCCGAAACGTTTGACCCAAGTTAAACAATTTAAAGGCAATGCTACCAAATACTAATTGAGTGTATGTAAACTTCTGACCCACTTCTCTCTACTATTTGTCACGTTTGTCTTCGTCTTCCGACGATAGTGCGAAATCGTCATCAGAAAATGTGGACCAATACGCAGCAGGTTCGTGAATGCTCATCTTGATTTTTATTCACTACAAAAATGAACATACAAAAATAACAAAATACAACTAACAGTCTGTCAAAGCATAGTGCTTTACACAGAACAATCACCCACAAAACACAAACACACCCTCATTTATGAGACTCTCAATCAAAGGCAGATAGACAACACCTGCCTTCAACTGAGAGTCCCAACACCAATTCACCAGACATAGAAACAGACATACTAGACTCCACATAGAAATACCTAAACATAAACCAACACCCGGAATTACTAAAACAAACACCCTTAAACCAAACACACCACCCTGAACCACATAAAACAAATACCCTCTGTCACGCCCTGACCAAACTACAAACAATTAAACCTTATATACTGGCCAGGACGTGACACTATTATTCTATTATTCTGACATTTCACATTCTTAAAATAAAGTGGTGATCCTAACTGACCTAGGATTAAATGTCAGGAATTGTGAAAAACTGAGTTTAAATGTATTTGGCTCAGGTAAACTTCCGTAAACTTCCCACTTCAACTGTATCTAGGGAAGGTAATCAGGGAGGGGATGGAGTCCAGGTGAGTCTGATGATGCGCAGGTGCACGTAACGATGGTGACAGGTGTGCGCCATAATGAGCAGCCTGGTGACCTAGAGGCCAGAGAGGGAGCACACGTAAATCCTTGTCCTCTCATCCTCTGCGTTGTGTATTCATCTTCAAAATATTCTAATACTCCCCCTAGACCATTTAAAAAATATATAGAGTTAAAATGTATTTTCAGAAAACAATAAAACAAAATCATGAACATTAAACACCTTGCATTTCTATAGAACACAAAGGGCATATTATACTTGCACTTGCAATAAGAAATAGATTTCACACAAAGTTGAGGAAAAGAGGTATTAACAGGTGTGATACCACATCTGAGAGAGCATGGTTCGTTACAGCACCGAGAACAGTTACCACGGGCACATTGACCACAATCATGAGGCTTGGTGTGATGTTGAAGACCCATATGATCCCCACCACATTCTGGTGAACACCACTGACACCCATCTCCAAAAGGACACGGTTGACGAATCTTATGATATCTCCTATCATGTAATCGTTGGATTTTACCCGACAAACATCGGCCAATAGCACACTTGATAACCTGGATGAGGATGAGAAAAATAACCACGACTCCCACTATTGGAAGTATCATGCTCACCAAAAAACTTCCCCAAATGTGGAAGACAACCACATGACTAAGCCTAAATCATCTGGATTGTAATCATGATATTTAGCAGCCTTAGTCGTGATCTTTTGAATTAGGTCAGTTATTTCCTCAGAATTATCAGGAATGTAAGTACAGCATTCAACACCAATAACAGCACGTCCCCCCTTGTGCGGACAGAAGATAATCAAGGGCCAAACGATTTAGCATCGCCACAGTCCAAATGGCAACCATCTCAGCTGTAATTAACTCAAGACTCTTAGCTGTTCTATTAGCTAGGATTTCCAAAGAATTAGCCATATTAATAACTTTCCGTGCTATTTTAGAAATACTATAAAAGGGAAAAGCAATCGCAAAGAATCTCTCTGTTTCTGTAATCACACGTTTATGACAGTGTGAAAAAGGAGAATTCACAGAATGTCTTACATGGGGTACTACATATCCCAAAAAACACCCTTTATAACACGACTCTTAATAACACAACACTTTATAACATTACCCTTTATAACACGACCCTTAATAACACAACACTTAATAACATTACCCTTTATAACACAACCCTTAATAACACAACACTTTATAACATTACCCTTTATAACACGACCCTTTATAACACGACCCTTAATAACATTACCCTTTATAACACGACCCTTTATAACACAACCCTTAATAACATTACCCTTTATAACACGACCCTTTATAACACAACCCTTAATAACAGGACCCTTAATAACACGACCCTTAATAACACGACCCTTAATAACACGACTCTTAATAACACCACACTTAATAACACAACCCTTAATAACAGGACCCTTAATAACACGACCCTTAATAACACGACCCTTAATAACAGGACCCTTAATAAGACAATACTTTATAACACGACCGTTAATAACATGACCCTTTATAACACGACCCTTAATAACAGGACCCTTAATAACATGACACTTTATAACACGACCCTTAATAACACAACCCTTTATAACACAACCCTTTATAACACGACCCTTAATAACACGACCCTTTATAACACGACCCTTAATAACACGACCCTTTATAACACAACCCTTAATAACACGACCCTTTATAACACGACCCTTAATAACACGACCCTTTATAACACGACCCTTAATAACACGACCCTTTATAACACAACCCTTAATAACACGACCCTTTATAACACGACCCTTTATAACACGACCCTTAATAACACAACCCTTTATAACACGACCCTTTATAACACAACCCTTTATAACACGACCCTTAATAACACAACCCTTTATAACACGACCCTTAATAACACAACCCCTGATAACACGACTCTTAATAACACCACACTTAATAACACAACCCTTAATAACAGGACCCTTAATAACACAACCCTTAATAACAGGACCCTTAATAACACAACCCTTTATAACACAACCCTTTATAACACAACCCTTTATAACACGACCCTTAATAACACAACCCTTTATAACACAACCCTTTATAACACGACCCTTAATAACACGACCCTTAATAACACGACCCTTTATAACACGACCCTTAATAACACGACCCTTAATAACACGACCCTTAATAACACAACACTTTATAACACGACCCTTAATAACATGACCCTTTATAACACGACCCTTAATAACAGGACCCTTAATAACATGACACTCCTTAATAACACAACCCTTTATAACACAACCCTTTATAACACGACCCTTAATAACACGACCCTTAATAACACGACCTTTTATAACACGACCCTTAATAACACGACCCTTTATAACACAACCCTTAATAACACGACCCTTTATAACACGACCCTTAATAACACGTCCCTTTATAACACGACCCTTAATAACACGACCCTTAATAACACGACTCTTAATAACACGACCCTTAATTACACGACCCTTAATAACACGACCCTTTATAACACAACCCTTAATAACACGACCCTTTATAACATGACCCTTAATAACACGACCCTTAATAACACGACTCTTAATAACACGACCCTTAATAACACGACCCTTTATAACACAACCCTTAATAACACGACCCTTAATAACACAACCCTTTATAACACGACCCTTAATAACACGGCCCTTTATAACACGACCCTTAATAACACGACCCTTAATAACACGACTCTTAATAACACGACCCTTAATAACACGACCCTTTATAACACAACCCTTAATAACACGACCCTTAATAACACAACCCTTTCCACAACTTGGTAACCAGGAATAGGCATAGGATCTACAAATAAAGTAAGTCCCATTAGGAGCTATCATACCATTATTGATGATATTACCAAAGGTATTGGCATAAAAAGTAGTCATAGTGCCATTACCAAGAGTCAATTCAACAGACATTAGACATTCCGCAACCTTAGTACCGTCACAGGCAGATAGATCTGTTGTCTGATCACACTTACTCTGTCCTACTTTACCAAACGCGTCCTGGTGCACTTGAGACAAATTCAGAGAGAGTGACCTATTAAAACATAACCACCCAACAGGGGCATGTGTAATAACTAGGCAAGGTAGATGCTAATTAGTGTCATTGGTAATGAAAGAAGGTACTGCAGAACTAGGTACTCTTGCATATTGATACTCAAAATTCTCACCCCAATTAGTACCAATAATTGCCTTAAACCAATTAACATCCCTCCATATACACAACATTTCCCTCTGGTTAAAAGGAATATCCCTTAATGGAATACCTGCCCTTGATGTGAATGGTGCATACGTACAAACCCAACATCGACTTTGATGGACTAATGTGGCGTAGTGTAGGGAGAGAGCTAGAAAGGTATTGATGGACGAGTGTCCCTCATCCTGCTTATGCATTTCTGTGTTAGAAATGGAATCACCACCCACATCCTGTATTAGCAGGAAACCCACCAGAAAAATAATTTCAAACATCTTTCACTTGTCTGCAAGACAATAGCATTCAATCGTCCTATTGTCAAGGTGATCATTCACAAAGTCCTTTAAAAGTGACCAGTTCTTCCACATTGGTATCAGTCGCACATAGATAACTATTAAAAATTATGTTCTGACAGTCTGCCAGTAGTGAGGAATTATTTTTCTGTTTCATCTATGATTCTCCGAATTATATTTTAAAAGAGGAAGCTAATTATTTTAGGTAGATGTTCTCTTTTCTGTCTCATCCTCTCCCACTGAATGAAGATTACGGTAAGGAATTCAATCCAAATAATATAAAAATGCAAAATTAACAAATGTACAGAAAGACCAGTGCGAAGGTCAAATTACAGAGGAAGAACTTTTTGAGGCTGGAAAAACCCCAGGGCTTGATGGCATACTGGTAGAGGTATATCAAGTATTTTTTGATATATTAAACGCTCCATTGTTAGATTGTTTTAACCACTCCTATAGAAATGGTAGTCTGTCAGGTACTCAGCAGGAAGGTCTGATTAAAACAAGACCCAGATGGCAAATAAAAAGACCCAGTCTATCTAAAAACCTGGAGGCCCCTTACACTTCAATGTTGTGATGCAAAAATACTAGCAAAATGCATAGCACTCGGAATTAAAAGGGTTTTACCAGGTATTGTTCATCCTGATCAGACAGGTTTTTTACATGGACGATACATTGGAGATAATATACAACAACTACTAGAAATAATAGAACATCATGAAACATAGAAGAAGCCAGCAATGGTATTTATAGGGGATTTTGAAAAGGCATTTGACAGAGTAAGACTGGATTTTATTTATAAATGCCTGGATTTTTTCAATTTTGGTAATTCTCTTATAAAATGGGTAAAAATAATGTATAGCAACCGCAGGTGTAAAATAGTAAATAACGGCTACTTCTCAGAGAGTTTTGAATTGTCAAGAGGAGTTAAACAAGGGTGTCCGCTGTCACCATATCTATTCATTATGGCCATCGAAATGCTAGCTATTAAAATCAGATCCAATAACAAGATTAGAGGATCAGAAATCCAAGGCTTAAAAACAAAGGTGTCCATGTATGCCGATGACTCAAGTTTTATGTTAATTCCGCAAGCTAGATCCCTGCAATGTCTCATTAAAGATCTAGATAACTTTTCTGTACTCTCTGGACTAAAACCTAATTATGATAAGGGTACAATATTACATATTGGATCCTTAAAAAATACAACTTTTACCTTACCCTGCAGCTTACCTATAAAATGGGCTGATCGTGAAGTAGACATACTCGGTATTCATATCACAAAATATATAAATAAGCTCTCCACAATTAATTTCAATAGAAAACTTGTAAAAATAGACAAGACCCTGCAACCATAGAGAGGTAAATACCTATCTATTTATGAAAAAATTGCCCCGATTAACTCCTTAGTCATATCTCAGTTTACTCACTTACTTATGGCGCTGCCTACTCCTGATGATTCGTTTTTCAAATCATATGAGCAAAAAATATTTTGCTTTATCTGGGATGCTAAACCAGACAAAATAAGACGAGCCTATCTATATAATGAATATGAATTGGGGGGGGGTTGAGATTATTAAATATAAAATCACTTAACCTCTCTCTAAAAGCTTCACTCATTCAATAGTTTTATTTGAACCCTAAATGGTTCTCAAGTAGATTAATAAGAAAAGCTAATTTATTGTTTAAAAATGGCCTTTTTGCCTTTGTGCAGATTGCCATGTCTCATTTTCGATTACTTGAAAATGATACTTTTGTCAAAGTATCTGTCTTTTTCAAACAAGCATTGCAGAGCTGGCTACAATTTCAATTTCATCCCCCTGAAAAGAACAAATATTACAACAAATATTATGGCTGAACTCAAAAGTGCTGGTTGATAAAATAATTGTATTTATGGGAAAGATGTTTGAAAAGGCTATTTTGTTCTTTAATGATATTGAAAATTGTAATGGTAGAGTTACGTCCTACATGGAGTTATCAGAATTATATGGGAAGGTCTGCTCAATCCAAGAGTACAACCAATTGATTACAGCACTGCCCCAAAAATGGAGGAGGCGGGTGGCAGCGGGAGGAGGTAGGGAACTGGTCTGTCTGCCCAATATAAAGGATCAAAACTGGCGGAGGAATAAAAATAGAATAAATAGGAAGGTTTACAAGTTTCATTTGAGGACCAGGATGTTGACAACTGTGCCATACAGATTACAAAATAGTTGGAAAGAGATTTTTGATATACCAATTCCATGGTACAGGGTGTATGAGTTGATATATAAAACAATGCAAGATTCAAGTCTTTGTGCTTTTCAGCAAAAATTATTATATAGATTTCTTACCACCAACAAAATGTTGAATATTTGGGGCATAAAATCATCGAAGCTCTGCAGATTTTGTTGTGAGGATACAGAATCAATAGACCATTTATTTTGGAATTGCCCTCAGGTAGCCTGTTTCTGGTCTCAGGTTCAGGGATGGCTGAAAATGCATAGCATTGATCTAAAATTGACCCTAGAAATAGTACTGTTAGGGTCAGTCAATTACTAATATACTAATACTCTTAGTAAAATAATTTATCTTCAACACGCAATCTGTAGATTCTATTCGATTAGATAGATTGAAATTTTACGTTAAACGTCATAGCATAGTTGAAAGATATATGTTGCGTAGAAATCCGAAGAGGGTGGCCGGCAGAGATAGGTGGGATGGGCTGAGGGAAGCTGAGGGTTGATATGTGTAATTGGAGACCAGTGGGAGTGGAGTTGCTGTGTGAGAGATAGAAGGATGGTCAAAAGATAAAGGGAAAAAAGTCAAAATAAAACATAATAAAAGTACATTTGAATGACACTAAGTGGCAGTGTTTTTGCAACTAATGCCAGTTTTCCTGAGGCTGATGCCGTGCAGATGTTTGTACACATGCATATACACACACTCTCATTCAAATAAACACATACAAGAACACACACATACATGTAATAGTGCCAGACATGCACACAAACATATACAGTTGGTATTGCTGTTATGATTTCAGTTGTCCTTGATCTCCTTTGTTTTAAATAAAAATTTTAAAGACATTTTTTTGCATTGTTGTTTGCTGTTTTCTTCTGTCTTTTCCTTTTTTCTCTTTAGTTCATTCTCTTGGTTGTTGGTGCATTGGGGGGTTCTTGGGGTGGGGAATGGAATGAATTGTATTTTAATTTTTTTTCTTCGGGGGGGACTGTGGGAGGGGTCTCGAATGGTTGAGGGACAGCGATTGGGGAACTGTGGGGGGATCTTGGAGGGTTCGGGTTTCACAAGATTGTGATCATGAAAAAGGAAACTATGACATATTTTATATCACTATCATGCACACGCACTCTCACACAAGGATGGCTCTGTTGCGGAAAGACTGATACATGTTTGATAGTGTCGTGATGCTGTATTGTTTGTCCTTCATGTTCTAATACTTTAATGCTACTCCTTCCTTGTGTTTTCTGTAATAAAAAATACAAAAACTTGATAAGGACCTTCCCATTTCGGCCCTAATGTGTCTGTCACATATTTTTTACCATCACCCACTGTCCTGGCAGTACGTCATGTCCCCCCTCGGGAGTTATTCCCCATTAGAGAGTTGTACGCAATAGTTAAAGCATTGTGTCACTCATAAAGTGAACGTCTGCTTTTCTCAAATCTAATGTGCCTGGTATTATCAAATTGTCCATTGTAGTAACTACCCATGCCCAGCTTGCCTCACCCCCCCCCTCCACAATGCTTGAACCATCTGTGTATAAGATAAACTCAGGGTTTTCCAACAAATGACTCTATAACCCCATCAGAGAGCTGATCTAAAACCAACTCACAACAGTCGTGTTCAAGTAATGTGGTATCTGGAGGATACATCAGAGTAGCTGGATTACATGGTGTCTTTTCAACTACACCAATGTTCCATAGATCTTTAATCAGTCCTTTAGTAACGTCCATAGCTTCCTGGCTAATGGGATATTGTTTTGTGCAAGGTGGGGCAACACTTGTCAAGCACACAGGTTCCTTATTCAAACTTCCAATCTCATTTTTCTTTGTAGTCCAAATAGCATGGTTCTGAACTGTAGAGTCCTGCATCAATCTTCATTGGACCAATAGAAATTGATAATGATTTGGTTTGTTTCATATCTGTCCCCCCCTGGTCACTTCTCATAAAATCACGCTTTCTTTTCCAAAATTCTTGTTGACAGTGACTAGAAATCCTGCAATAATGACATACATCAAGTTTCTCTTCTACTGAACGAATAATGTTGCTGGTTTCACTGCATAACTCTGATAACAACGTCTTGTGAATGCTTAAAAGTTTTTTTTTTACCGTTCATCCAATTGTTGTGGAGATGCTGATTTATGTATGATCACTGTCACTAGAAGTTTGTCTTTATTACTTTTTACAGCCTGTGTTCTGGTTGGCCCAACACATCGTTTATCACCGCTGTCAGAATCTGTTGACTCAAAGCCAGGCAGTGCTGACCAGATGGTTGAAACCTGATCTGCCTTGCCCAATTCAATGGGAGGATATATGGAGGAGACAGAGAGCCCACAAGTGGAGGTCAAGTCTGACTTTTTCACCCGTGTCTCCTGCTGCAATAGTATAATTTCTCCTTTTAAGGTCTTTATTTGTTCACCAGGAGCTTTCAAACGGTCCTTTTCTCTCTGCAATGTCATTATATTAACTTCAAAAATTATATAATATACACTACCGTTCAAACCTTTGGGGTCACTTAAAAATGTCCTTGTTTTTGAAAGAAAAGCACATTGTTTTGTCCATTAAAATAACATTAAATTGATCAGAAATACAGTGTAGACATTATTAATGTTGTAAATGTCTATTGTAGCTGAAAATAGCAGATTTATTTATGGAATATCTAAACTCAGCAAAAAAAGAAACGTCCTGTCACTGTCAACTGCATTTATTTTGAGCAAACTTAATTAACATGTGTAAATATTTGTATGAACATAACAAGATTCAACAACTGAGACATAAACTGAACAAGTTCCACAGACATGTGACTAACAGAAATGGAATAATGTGTCCTGAACAAAGGGGGGGTCAAAATCAAAAGTAACAGTCAGTGTCTGGTGTGGCCACCAGCTGCATTAAGCACTGCAGTGCACCTCCTCCTCATGGACTGCACCAGATTTACCAGTTATTGCTGTGAGATGTTGCTCCACTCTTCCACCAAGGCACTTGCAAGTTCCCAGACATTTCTGGGGGGAATGGCCCTAGCCCTCACCCTCCGATCCAACAGGTCCCAGACGTGCTCAATGGAATTGAGATCCGGGCTCTTCGCTGGCCATGGCAAAACACTGACTTTCCTGTCTTGCAGGAAACCACACACAGAATGAGCAGTATGGCTGGTGGCATTGTCATGCTGGAGGGTCATGTCAGGATGAGCCTGCAGGAAGGGTACCACATGAGGGAGGAGGATGTCTTCCCTGTAACGCACAGCGTTGAGATTGCCTGCAATGACAAAAAGCTCAGTCCGATGATGCTGTGACACACCGCCCCAGACCATGACGGACCCTCCACCTCCAAATCGATCCCGCTCCAGAGTACAGGTCTCGGTGTAACGCTGATTCCTTTGACGATAAACGCAAATCCGACCATCACCCCTGGTGAGACATAACTGCGACTCATCAGTGAAGAGCACTTTTTGCCAGTCCTGTCTGGTCCAGCAACGGTGGGTTTGTGCCCACAGGCGACGTTGTTGCCGGTGATGTCTGGTGAAGACCTGCCTTACAACAGGCCTACAAGCCCTCAGTCCAGCAACACTCTCAGCCTATTGCATACAGTCTGAGCACTGATGGAGGGATTTTGCGTTCCTGGTGTAACTTCGGCAGTTGTTGTTGCCATCCTGTACCTGTCCCGCAGGTGTGGTGTTCGGATGTACCGATCCTGTGCAGGTGTTGTTACATGTGGTCTGCCACTGCGAGGATGATCAGCCGTCCGTCCTGTCTCCTAGTTGCGCTGTCTTAGGCGTCTCACGGTACGGACATTGCAATTTATTGCCCTGGCCACATCTGCAGTCCTCATGCCTCCTTGCAGCATGCATAAGGCATATTCACGCGGATAAGCAGGGATCCTGGGCATCTTTCTTTTGGTGTTTTTCAGAGTCAGTAGAAAGGCCTCTTTAGTGTCCTAAGTTTTCATAACTGTGACTTCAATTGCCTACCGTCTGTAAGCTGTTAGTGTCTTAACTACCGTTCCTCAGACGAATTATCTTTGAAAGACAAGGTCCTGAAAAATGGACGTTTCTTTTTTTGATTAGTTTACATTGGCGTACTGAGGCCCATTATCAGCAATCATCACTCCTGTGTTCCAATGGCATGTTGTGTTAGCTAATCTAAGTTCATCATTTTAAAAGGCTAATTGATCTTTAGAAAACCCTTTTGCAATTATGTTAGCACAGCTGAAAGCTGTTGTCCTGATTAAAGAAGCAATAAAAATGGCCTTCTTTAGACTAGTTGAGTATCTGGAGCATCAGCACTTCTGGGTTCAATTACAGGCTCAAAATGGCCAGAAACAAAGCCTTTCTTCTGAAACTCGTCAGTCTATTCTTGTTCTGAGAAATGAAGGCTATTTCATGCGAGAAATTGCCAAGAAACTGAAGATCTCGTACAACGCTTTGTACTACTCCCTTCACAGAACTGCGCAAACAGGCTCTAACCAGAATAGAACGAGGAGTGGGACGCCCCGGTGCACAACTGAGCAAGAGGACAAGTACATTAGTGAAGAGGCGACTCATTAGAGTGTCTAGTTTGAGAAACAGACGCCTCACAAGTCCTCGACTGGCAGCTACATTAAATAGGACCCGCAAAACACCAGTCTCAACATCAACAGTGAAGAGGCGACTCCGGGATGCTGGCTTTCTAGGCAGAACACAAATTGTTTCTGTAGGGTTTGGTTACCATAACTTATGTTCACCTCAAAAATCTTATTGAAGGCTTATATTAACCACACGTATAAAAATTGCTACTTCACTAGCAACTTACTTCTATTCAACAAGAAGTTTTCACAAAAACAGAGGCCTCAAACCTTTTATTAATAAAGGATTCCAACCTTTTAATAGAGTAACATAGGACTAAACTCTGTAATAAAACAAAGGATTTGAAAGCTTATGCATTACAGATACATATCACTCACTGCAAGCACTATTTTAACCTGATTTGGTTCTTTTAAAATTATATTGGTCTAGACTCACCCAGCAATTCTGCCAACAATCAGGAAAGTAAGAGTTGACTCCCCAAAGTGGGTTGCGCTCAGCTTTCTCTCTTTCCTCTGGATCAACACAAGGTTGATACATTTTTTCTTGCTGTTGTTCAGACCAATTCATCTGGAACATGGCACCAAGTGTTAGCAATTTGTTATTCTTCAATGACACAAACTCCAAAGCAAATCAGGGGGAGAAAAATAGGTTTATTTGAGAAGGACAAGTCAAAATGTTATGCTGGGAGGTAGATGTTCAGATGTTCAGTCTCCCCTGTCCTCAGCTTTTCTCCACTGAACAAAGGAACAGGATGCCATTTATAACCCCCCACCCTAGCCTGGGATTGACCAATCAGAAGTCCTTGCAGTACAACTTGGCCAATGGCCAAATAACAGGTATCCTGCTCCTGACTCAATGTACAGACTAGCACACGTAGCTCTAAGTTCAGGACTGACATCCCACAGATTCTAAACAGATGTTGAACTGAAAAGCAACTCCTATTGATCGTTAATCCTAGTCCTCTCGTCCTCTGCATTGTGTATTTATCTTCAAAATATTATTATACTCCCAACTACTCCTAGTCTCACCTTCATACCTCCCAACTACTCCTAGTCTCACCTTCATACCTCCTAAATACTCCAAGTCTCACCTTCATACCTGCCAACTACTTCTAGTCTCACCTTCATACCGCCCAACTACTCCTAGTCTCACCTTCATACCTCCCAACTACTCCTAGTCTCACCTTCATACCTCCCAACTACTCCTAGTCTCACCTTCATACCTCCCAACTACTCCTAGTCTCACCTTCATACCTCCCAACTATTCCTAGTCTCACCTTCATATCTCCCAACTACTCCTAGTGTCACCTTCATACCTCCCAACTACTCCTAGTCTCACCTTCATACCTCCCAACTACTCCTAGTCTCACCTTCATACCTCCCAACTACTCCTAGTCTCACCTTCATATCTCCCAACTACTCCTAGTCTCACCTTCATACCTCCCAACTACTCCTAGTCTCACCTTCATACCTCCCAACTACTCCTAGTCTCACCTTCATATCTCCCAACTACTCCTAGTCTCACCTTCATACCTCCCAACTACTCCTAGTCTCACCTTCATACCTCCCAACTACTCCTAGTCTCACCTTCATACCTCCCAACTTCTCCTAGTCTCACCTTCATACCTCCCAACTACTCCTAGTCTCACCTTCATATCTCCCAACTTCTCCTAGTCTCACCTTCATACCTCCCAACTACTCCTAGTCTCACCTTCATATCTCCTGTTTGCAATTTGTTATTCTTCAATAATACAAACTCCAAAGCAAATCAGGTGGAGAAAAATTGGTTTATTTGAGAAGGACAAGTCAAGAAATATGAACAATGCACAGACATGACACTGGAACAGAAACAATAAGGCCTGGTGAAGGAACTAAAGGGAGTGACATACAGTTGAAGTCAGAAGTTTACATACACTTAGGTTAGAGTCATTAAAACTTGTTTTTTCAACCACTCCTAAAATTTCTTGTTAATTAACAAACTATAGTTTTGGCAAGTCGGTTAGGACATCTACTTTGTGCATGACACAAGTAATTTTTCCAACAATTGTTAACAGACAGATTATTTCACTTTATCACAATTCCAGTGGGTCAGAAGTTTACATACACTAAGTTGACTGTGCCTAAACAGCTTGGAAAACTCCAGAAAACCGTGAAGCACGGGGGTGGCAGCATCATGTTGTGGGGTGCTTTGCTTCAGGAGGGACTGGTGCACTTCACAAAATAGATGGCATCATGAGGCAGGAAAATGATGTGGATATATTGAAGCAACATCTCAAGACATCAGTCAGGAAGTTAAAGCTTGGTCACAAATGGGTCTTCCAAATGGACAATGACCCCAAGCATACTTCCAAAGTTGTGGCAAAATGGCTTAAGGACAACAAAATCAAGGTATTGGAGTGGCCATCACAAAGCCCTGACCTCAATCCTATAGAACATTTATGGGCAGAACTGAAAAAGCGTGTGTGAGCAAGGAGATCTACAAACCTGACTCAGTTACACCAGCTCTGTCAAGAGGAATGGGCCAAAATTCACCCAACTTATTGTGGGAAGCTTGTGGAAGGCTACCCGAAACTTTAGACCCAAGTTAAACAATTTAAAGGCAATGCTACCAAATACTAATTGAGTTTATGTAAACTTCTGATCCACTTCTCTCTACTATTATTCTATTATTCTGACATTTCACATTCTTAAAATAAAGTGGTGATCCTAACTGACCTAGGATTAAATGTCAGGAATTGTGAAAAACTGAGTTTAAATGTATTTGGCTCATGTAAACTTCCGTAAACTTCCCACTTCAACTGTATCTAGGGAAGGTAATCAGGGAGGTGATGGAGTCCAGGTGAGTCTGATGATGCGCAGGTGCACGTAACGATGGTGACAGGTGTGCGCCATAATGAGCAGCCTGGTGACCTAGAGGCCAGAGAGGGAGCACACGTAAATCCTTGTCCTCTCATCCTCTGCGTTGTGTATTCATCTTCAAAATATTCTAATACTCCCCCTAGACCATTTAAAAAATATATAGAGTTAAAATGTATTTTCAGAAAACAATAAAACAAAATCATGAACATTAAACACCTTGCATTTCTATAGAACACAAAGGGCATATTATACTTGCACTTGCAATAAGAAATAGATTTCACACAAAGTTGAGGAAAAGAGGTATTAACAGGTGTGATACCACATCTGAGAGAGCATGGTTCGTTACAGCACCGAGAACAGTTACCACGGGCACATTGACCACAATCATGAGGCTTGGTGTGATGTTGAAGACCCATATGATCCCCACCACATTCTGGTGAACACCACTGACACCCATCTCCAAAAGGACACGGTTGACGAATCTTATGATATCTCCTATCATGTAATCGTTGGATTTTACCCGACAAACATCGGCCAATAGCACACTTGATAACCTGGATGAGGATGAGAAAAATAACCACGACTCCCACTATTGGAAGTATCATGCTCACCAAAAAACTTCCCCAAATGTGGAAGACAACCACATGACTAAGCCTAAATCATCTGGATTGTAATCATGATATTTAGCAGCCTTAGTCGTGATCTTTTGAATTAGGTCAGTTATTTCCTCAGAATTATCAGGAATGTAAGTACAGCATTCAACACCAATAACAGCACGTCCCCCCTTGTGCGGACAGAAGATAATCAAGGGCCAAACGATTTAGCATCGCCACAGTCCAAATGGCAACCATCTCAGCTGTAATTAACTCAAGACTCTTAGCTGTTCTATTAGCTAGGATTTCCAAAGAATTAGCCATATTAATAACTTTCCGTGCTATTTTAGAAATACTATAAAAGGGAAAAGCAATCGCAAAGAATCTCTCTGTTTCTGTAATCACACGTTTATGACAGTGTGAAAAAGGAGAATTCACAGAATGTCTTACATGGGGTACTACATATCCCAAAAAACACCCTTTATAACACGACTCTTAATAACACGACCCTTTATAACATGACACTTTATAACACGACCCTTAATAACACGACCCTTTATAACACAACCCTTAATAACATGACCCTTTATAACACGACCCTTAATAACACAACCCTTTATAACACGACCCTTAATAACACGACCCTTTATAACACAACCCTTAATAACACGACCCTTTATAACACGACCCTTAATAACACGACCCTTTATAACACGACCCTTAATAACACGACCCTTTATAACACGACCCTTAATAACACGACCCTTTATAACACGACCCTTAATAACACAACCCTTTATAACACGACCCTTAATAACACGACCCTTAATAACACGACCCTTTATAACACGACCCTTAATAACACGACCCATAATAACACAACCCTTTATAACACGACCCTTAATAACACGACCCTTTATAACACGACCCTTAATAACACGACCCTTTATAACACGACCCTTAATAACACGACCCTTTATAACACGACCCTTAATAACACGACCCTTTATAACACGACCCTTAATAACACAACCCTTTATAACACGACCCTTAATAACACGACCCTTAATAACACGACCCCTAATAACACGACTCTTAATAACACCACACTTAATAACACGACCCTTAATAACAGGACCCTTAATAACACGACTCTTAATAACACGACCCTTAATAACACGACCCTTAATAACACGACCCTTAATAACACGACCCCTAATAACACGACTCTTAATAACACGGCCCTTTATAACACAACCCTTTATAACACGACTCTTTATAACACGACCCTTAATAACACGACCCTTAATAACACGACTCTTTATAACACGACCCTTAATAACACGACCCTTTATAACACAACCCTTTCCACAACTTGGTAACCAGGAATAGGCATAGGATCTACAAATAAAGTAAGTCCCATTAGGAGCTATCATACCATTATTGATGATATTACCAAAGGTATTGGCATAAAAAGTAGTCATAGTGCCATTACCAAGAGTCAATTCAACAGACATTAGACATTCCGCAACCTTAGTACCGTCACAGGCAGATAGATCTGTTGCCTGATCACACTTACTCTGTCCTACTTTACCAAACGCGTCCTGGTGCACTTGAGACAAATTCAGAGAGAGTGACCTATTAAAACATAACCACCCAACAGGGGCATGTGTAATAACTAGGCAAGGTAGATGCTGATCAGTGTCATTGGTAATGAAAGAAGGTACTGCAGAACTAGGTACTCTTGCATATTGATACTCAAAATTCTCACCCCAATCAGTACCAATAATTGCCTTAAACCAATTAACATCCCTCCATATACACAACATTTCCCTCTGGTTAAAAGGAATATCCCTTAAAGGAATACCTGCCCTTGATGTGAATGGTGCATACGTACAAACCCAACATCGACTTTGATGGACTAATGTGGCGTAGTGTAGGGAGAGAGCTAGAAAGGTATTGATGGCCGAGTGTCCCTCATCCTGCTTATGCATTTCTGTGTTAGAAATGGAATCACCACCCACATCCTGTATTAGCAGGAAACCCACCAGAAAAATAATTTCAAACATCTTTCACTTGTCTGCAAGACAATAGTATTCAATCGTCCTATTGTCAAGGTGATCATTCACAAAGTCCTTTAAAAGTGACCAGTTCTTCCACATTGGTATCAGTCGCACATAGATAACTATTAAAAATTATGTTCTGACAGTCTGCCAGTAGTGAGGAATTATTTTTCTGTTTCATCTATGATTCTCCGAATTATATTTTAAAAGAGGAAGCTAATTATTTTAGGTAGATGTTCTCTTTTCTGTCTCATCCTCTCCCACTGAATGAAGATTACTGTAAGGAATTCAATCCAAATAATATAAAAAATGCAAAATTAACAAATGTACAGAAAGACCAGTGCGAAGGTCAAATTACAGAGGAAGAACTTTTTGAGGCTGGAAAAACCCCAGGGCTTGATGGCATACTGGTAGAGGTATATCAAGTATTTTTTGATATATTAAACGCTCCATTGTTAGATTGTTTTAACTACTCCTATAGAAATGGTAGTCTGTCAGGTACTCAGCAGGAAGGTCTGATTTCTCTATTATTAAAACAAGACCCAGATGGCAAATAAAAAGACCCAGTCTATCTAAAAACCTGGAGGCCCCTTACACTTCAATGTTGTGATGCAAAAATACTAGCAAAATGCATAGCACTCGGAATTAAAAGGGTTTTACCAGGTATTGTTCATCCTGATCAGACAGGTTTTTTACATGGACGATACATTGGAGATAATATACAACAACTACTAGAAATAATAGAACATCATGAAACATAGAAGAAGCCAGCAATGGTATTTATAGGGGATTTTGAAAAGGCATTTGACAGAGTAAGACTGGATTTTATTTATAAATGCCTGGATTTTTTCAATTTCGGTAATTCTCTTATAAAATGGGTAAAAATAATGTATAGCAACCGCAGGTGTAAAATAGTAAATAACGGCTACTTCTCAGAGAGTTTTGAATTGTCAAGAGGAGTTAAACAAGGGTGTCCGCTGTCACCATATCTATTCATTATGGCCATCGAAATGCTAGCTATTAAAATCAGATCCAATAACAAGATTAGAGGATTAGAAATCCAAGGCTTAAAAACAAAGGTGTCCATGTATGCCGATGACTCAAGCTTTATGTTAATTCCGCAAGCTAGATCCCTGCAATGTCTCATTAAAGATCTAGATAACTTTTCTGTACTCTCTGGACTAAGACCTAATTATGATAAGTGTACAATATTACATATTGGATCCTTAAAAAATACAACTTTTACATTACCCTGCAGCTTACCTATAAAATGGGCTGATCGTGAAGTAGACATACTCGGTATTCATATCACAAAAGATATAAATAAGCTCTCCACAATTAATTTCAATAGAAAACTTGTAAAAATAGACAAGACCCTGCAACCATAGAGAGGTAAATACCTATCTATTTATGAAAAAATTGCCCCGATTAACTCCTTAGTCATATCTCAGTTTACTCACTTACTTATGGCGCTGCCTACTCCTGATGATTCGTTTTTCAAATCATATGAGCAAAAAATATGTTGCTTTATCTGGGACGCTAAACCAGACAAAATAAGACGAGCCTATCTATATAATGAATATGAATTGGGGGGGGGGGGTTGAGATTATTAAATATAAAATCACTTAACCTCTCTCTAAAAGCTTCACTCATTCAATAGTTTTATTTGAACCCTAAATGGTTCTCAAGTAGATTAATAAGAAAAGCTAATTTATTGTTTAAAAATGGCCTTTTTGCCTTTGTGCAGATTGCCATGTCTCATTTTCGATTACTTGAAAATGATACTTTTGTCAAAGTATCTGTCTTTTTCAAACAAGCATTGCAGAGCTGGCTACAATTTCAATTTCATCCCCCTGAAAAGATAGAACAAATATTACAACAAATATTATGGCTGAACTCAAAAGTGCTGGTTGATAAAAGAATTGTATTTATGGGAAAGATGTTTGAAAAGGGTATTTTGTTCTTTAATGATATTGAAAATTGTAATGGTAGAGTTATGTCCTTCATGGAGTTATCAGAATTATATGGGAAGGTCTGCTCAATCCAAGAGTACAACCAATTGATTACAGCACTGCCCCAAAAATGGAGGAGGCGGGTGGCAGCGGGAGGAGGTAGGGAACTGGTCTGTCTGCCCAATATAAAGGATCAAAACTGGCGGAGGAATAAAAATAGAATAAATAGGAAGGTTTACCAGTTTCATTTGAGGACCAGGATGTTGACAACTGTGCCATACAGATTACAAAATAGTTGGAAAGAGATTTTTGATGTACCAATTCCATGGTACAGGGTGTATGAGTTGATATATAAAACAATGCAAGATTCAAGTCTTTGTGCTTTTCATCAAAAATTATTATATAGATTTCTTACCACCAACAAAATGTTGAATATTTGGGGCATAAAATCATCGAAGCTCTGCAGATTTTGTTGTGAGGATACAGAATCAATAGACCATTTATTTTGGAATTGCCCTCAGGTAGCCTGTTTCTGGTCTCAGGTTCAGGAATGGCTGAAAATGCATAGCATTGATCTAAAATTGACCCTAGAAATAGTACTGTTAGGAGACCTGGAGAGACCGGGTCAGTCAATTAATAATACACCAATACTCTTAGTAAAATAATTTATCTTCAACATGCAATCTGTAGATTCTATTCGATTAGATAGATTGAAATTTTACGTTAAACGTCATAGCATAGTTGAAAGATATATGTTGCGTAGAAATCCGAAGAGGGTGGCCGGCAGAGATAGGTGGGATGGGCTGAGGGAAGCTGAGGGTTGATATGTGTAATTGGAGACAAGTGGGAGTGGAGTTGCTGTGTGAGAGATAGAAGGATGGTCAAAAGATAAAGGGAAAAAAAGTCAAAATAAAACATAATAAAAGTACATTTGAATGACACTAAGTGGCAGTGTTTTTGCAACTAATGCCAGTTTGCCTGAGGCTGATGCCGTGCAGATGTTTGTACACATGCATATACACACTCTCATTCAAATAAACACATACAAGAACACACACATACATGCAATAGTGCCAGACATGCACACAAACATATACAGTTGGCATTGCTGTTATGATTTTAGTTGTCCTTGATGTCCTTTGTTTTACATGTATTTTTTTAAATACATTTTTTTGCATTGTTGTTTGCTGTTTTCTTCTGTCTTTTCCTTTTTTCTCTTTAGTTAATTCTCTTGGTTGTTGGTGCATTGGGGGATTCTTGGGGTGGGGAATGGAATTATTATTATTATTTTTTTTTCTTCGGGCGGGACTGTGGGAGGGGTCTCGAATGGTTGAGGGACAGCTATTGGGGAACTGTGGGGGGATCTTGGAGGGTTCGGGTTTCACAAGATTATGATCATGAAAAAGGAAACTATGACATATTTTATATCACTATCATGCACACGCACCCACATAAGGATGGCTCTGTTGCGGAAACACTGATACATGTTTGATAGTGTCGTGATGCTGTATTGTTTGTCCTTCATGTACTAATACTTTAATGCTACTCCTTCCTTGTGTTTTCTGTAATAAAAAATAAAAAAAACTTGATAAGGACCTTCCCATTTTGGCCCTAATGTGTCTGTCACATATTTTTTTACCATCACCCACTGTCCTGGCAGTACGTCATGTCCCCCCTCGGGAGTTATTCCCCATTAGAGAGTTGTATGCAATAGTTAAGCATTGTGTCACTCATAAAGTGAACGTCTGCTTTTCTCAAATCTAATGTGCCTTGTATTATCAAATTGTCCATTGTAGTAACTACCCATGCCCAGCTTGCCTCACCCCCCCTCCCCTCCACAATGCTTGAACCATCTGTGTATAAGATAAACTCAGGGTTTTCCAACAAATGACTCTATAACCCCATCAGAGAGCTGATCCAAAACCAACTCACAACAGTCGTGTTCAAGTAATGTGGTATCTGGAGGATACATCAGAGTAGCTGGATTACATGGTGTCTTTTCAACTACACCAATGTTCCATAGATCTTTAATCACTACTTTAGTAACGTCCATAGCTTCCTGGCTAATGGGATATTGTTTTGTGCAAGGTGGGGCAACACTTGTCAAGCACACAGGTTCCTTATTCAAAGTTCCAATCTCATTTTTCTTTGTAGTCCAAATAGCATGGTTCTGAACTGTAGAGTCCTGCATCAATCTTCATTGGACCAATAGAAATTGATAATGATTTGGTTTGTTTCATATCTGTCCCCCCCTGGTCACTTCTCATAAAATCACGCTTTTCTTTTCCGAAATTCTTGTTGACAGTGACCAGAAATCCTGCAATAATGACATACATCAAGTTTCTCTTCTACTGAACGAATAATGTTGCTGGTTTCACTGCATAACTCTGATAACAACGTCTCGTGAATGCTTAAAACATTTTTTTTACCATTCATCCATTTGTTTTGGAGATGCTGATTTATGTGTGATCACTGTCACTAGAAGTTTGTCTTTACTACTTTTTACAGCCTGTGTTCTGGTTGGCCCAACACATCGTTTATCACTGCTGTCAGAATCTGTTGACTCAAGGCCAGGCAATGCTGACCAGATGCTTGAAACCTGATCTGCCATGCCCAATTCAATGGGAGGATATATGGAGGAGACTGAGAGCCCACAAGTGGAGGTTAAGTCTGACTTTTTCACCCGTGTCTCCTGCTGCAATAGTATAATTTCTCCTTTTAAGGTCTTTATTTGTTCACCAAGAGCTTTCAAACGGTCATTTTCTCTATGCAATGTCATTATATTAACTTCAAAAGTTATATAATATACACTACCGTTGAAACGTTTGGGGTCACTTAAAAATGTCCTTGTTTTTGAAAGAAAAGCACATTGTTTTGTCCATTAAAATAACATTAAATTGATCAGAAATACAGTGTAGACATTGTTAATGTTGTAAATGTCTATTGTAGCTGGAAATAGCAGATTTTTTTATGGAATATCTAAACGCAGCAAAAAAAGAAACATCCTGTCACTGTCAACTGCGTTTATTTTGAGCAAACTTAATTAACATGTGTAAATATTTGTATGAACATAACAAGATTCAACAACTGAGACATAAACTGAACAAGTTCCACAGACATGTGACTAACAGAAATGGAATAATGTGTCCTTGAACAAAGGGGGGGTGAAAATCAAAAGTAACAGTCAGTATCTGGTGTGGCCACCAGCTGCATTAAGTACTGCAGTGCACCTCCTCCTCATGGACTGCACCAGATTTACCAGTTATTGCTGTGAGATGTTGCTCCACTCTTCCAACAAGGCACCTGCAAGTTCCCAGACATTTCTGGGGGGAATGGCCTTAGCCCTCACCATCCGATCCAACAGGTCCCAGACGTGCTCAATGGGATTGAGATCCGGGCTCTTCGCTGGCCATGGCAAAACACTGACTTTCCTGTCTTGCAGGAAATCACACACAGAATGAGCAGTATGGCTGGTGGCATTGTCATGCTGGAGGGTCATGTCAGGATGAGCCTGCAGGAAGGGTACCTCATGAGGGAGGAGGATGTCTTCCCTGTAACGCACAGCGTTGAGATTGCCTGCAATGACAAAAAGCTCAGTCCGATGATGCTGTGACACACCGCCCCAGACCATGACGGACCCTCCACCTCCAAATCGATCCCGCTCCAGAGTACAGGTCTCGGTGTAACGCTGATTCCTTTGACGATAAACGCAAATCCGACCATCACCCCTGGTGAGACATAGCTGTGACTCATCAGTGAAGAGCACTTTTTGCCAGTCCTGTCTGGTCCAGCAACGGTGGGTTTGTGCCCATAGGCGACGTTGTTGCCGGTGATGTCTTGTGAGGACCTGCCTTACAACAGGCCTACAAGCCCTCAGTCCAGCAAAACTCTCAGCCTATTGCATACAGTCTGAGCACTGATGGAGGGATTGTGCGATCCTGGTGTAACTTCGGCAGTTGTTGTTGCCATCCTGTACCTGTCCCGCAGGTGTGGTGTTTGGATGTACCGATCCTGTGCAGGTGTTGTTACATGTGGTCTGCCACTGCGAGGACAATCAGCCATCCGTCCTGTCTCCCAGTTGCGCTGTCTTAGGCGTCTCACAGTACGGACATTGCAATTTATTGCCCTGGCCACATCTGCAGTCCTCATGCCTCCTTGCAGCATGCATAAGGCATATTCACGCAGATAAGCAGGGACCCTGGGCATCTTTCTTTTGGTGTTTTTCAGAGTCAGTAGAAAGGCCTCTTTAGTGTCCTCAGTTTTCATAACTGTGACTTCAATTGCATAGTGTCTGTAAGCTGTTAGTGTCTTAACTACCGTTCCTCAGAAGAATTATCTTTGAAAGACAAGGTCCTGAAAAAGGGACGTTTCTTTTTTTGCTTAGTTTACATTGGCGTACTGAGGCCCATTATCAGCAATCATCACTCCTGTGTTCCAATGGCATGTTGTGTTAGCTAATCTAAGTTCATCATTTTAAAAGGCTAATTGATCATTAGAAAACCCTTTTGCAATTATGTTAGCACAGCTGAAAGCTGTTGTCCTGATTAAAGAAGCAATATTAATGGCCTTCTTTAGACTAGTTGAGTATCTGGAGCATCAGCACTTGTGGGTTCAATTACAGGCTCAAAATGGCCAGAAACAAAGCCTTTCTTCTGAAACTCGTCAGTCTATTCTTGTTCTGAGAAATGAAGGCTATTTCATGCGAGAAATTGCCAAGAAACTAAAGATCTCGTACAACGCTTTGTACTACTCCCTTCACAGAACAGCGCAAACAGGCTCTAACCAGAATAGAACGAGGAGTGGGAGGCCCCCCACGTACTTTGGTGCACAACTGAGCAAGAGGACAAGTACATTAGTGAAGAGGCGACTCATTAGAGTGTCTAGTTTGAGAAACAGACGCCTCACAAGTCCTCGACTGGCAGCTACATTAAATAGGACCCGCAAAACACCAGTCTCAACATCAACAGTGAAGAGGCGACTCCGGGATGCTGGCTTTCTAGGCAGAACACAAATTGTTTCTGTAGGGCTTGGTTACCATAACTTATGTTCGCCTGAAAAATCTTATTGAAGGCTTATATTAACCACACGTATAAAAATTGTTACTTCACTAGCAACTTACTTCTATTCAACAAGAAGTTTTCACAAAAACAGAGGCCTCAAACCTTTTATTAATAGAGTAAGGATTCCAACCTTTTAATAGAGTAACATAGGACTAAACTCTGTAATAAAACAAAGGATTTGAACGCTTGTGCATTACAGATACATATCACTCACTGCAAGCACTATTTTAACCTGATTTTTTTTCTTTTAAAATTATATTGGTCTAGACTCACCCAGCAATTCTGCCAACAATCAGGAAAGTAAAAGTTGACTCCCCAAAGTGGGTTGCGCTCAGCTTTCTCTCTTTCCTCTGGATCAACACAAGGTTGATACATTTTTTCTTGCAGTTGTTCAGACCAATTCATCTGGAACATGGCACCAAGTGTTAGCAATTTGTTATTCTTCAATGACACAAACTCCAAAGCAAATCAGGGGGAGAAAAATAGGTTTATTTGAGAAGGACAAGTCAAAATGTTATGCTGGGAGGTAGATGTTCAGATGTTCAGTCTCCCCTGTCCTCAGCTTTTCTCCACTGAACAAAGGAACAGGATGCCATTTATAACCCCCCACCCTAGCCTGGGATTGACCAATCAGAAGTCCTTGCAGTACAACTTGGCCAATGGCCAAATAACAAGTATCCTGCTCCTGACTCAATGTACAGACTGTAACACACGTAGCTCTAAGTTCAGCACTGACATCCCACAGATTCTAAACAGATGTTGAACTGAAAAGCAACTCCTATTGATCGTTAATCCTAGTCCTCTCGTCCTCTGCATTGTGTATTTATCTTCAAAATATTATTATACGCCCAACTACTCCTAGTCTCACCTTCATATCTCCCAACTACTCCTAGTCTCACCTTCATACCTCCCAACTACTCCTAGTCTCACCTTCATACCTCCCAACTACTCCTAGTCTCACCTTCATACCTCCCAACTACTCCTAGTCTCACCTTCATACCTCCCAACTACTCCTAGTCTCACCTTCATACCTCCCAACTACTCCTAGTCTCACCTTCATACCTCCCAACTACTCCTAGTCTCACCTTTGTACATCTGGAGTGTCTGGTAATTAGCTTTAATTGAGTGGTAGTTAATTGGTTAATTGATTACTATAAATAGTCAATAAGGTGCAAGCATTACATCATGCAAAAGGGCCCTCCCTCGTCTTCTCTCATTTATTAAGGCCCAGAAACATACATGGAGCGTTAATGTAGTTTAATATAATGTGTGTGTGTGTGTGTGTGTGTGTGTGTGTGAGTTGTGTGTGTGTGTGTGTGTGTGTGTGTGTGTGTGTGTGTGTGTGTCTGTGTCTGTGTGAGTTGTGTGTGTGTGTGTTAAGGTAGTTTAATATAAAGTGTATTAACTTCTGTGTCCTCTATGGGACTCATTAACTACCTCCTCAGCCTGGATAGAAGCCATAGCATGTCAGACCTGACCTTGTCATACAATATTGTGTTTGGAAGCAGCATTTGGCTCCGATACACACTCCTAACCTTCTCCCTACTACCCCCCCACACACACTCTCACACTCACACACACACACACACACACACACACACACACACACACACACACACACACACACACACACACACACACACACACACACACACACACACACACACACACACACACACACACACACTGGAATCCCTCACAGGGTTTGGCCTGCACTCGCACTGCCATGTAAAACTATAACTAGGCATTGAACTAGTTCACTAGCACTTTGACCTCATAGACAGCTACTGTATACCTGCAGGTCCCCCACAAACCGCTGAGCTCATATTTTTCGCAAATATTTCTTACTTAGTTAAAAAACAAACTCTGCATTGTTTCGTTAAGGGTTTGCAAGTAAGCATTTTACGTTGTATTCGGCGCATGTGACAAATACAATTTGATTTGATGTGATGTGTGCTGGATTGAAACTCATTAATGAACCACTGGGCATGAGGTGTACAAAATAAAAGAGGCAATTCTCCTGCATCGGTGTCTGTGTTCTCCTGCATCAGTGTCTTTTTTCTCCTGCATCGGTGTCTGTGTTCTCCTGCATCGGTGTCTGTGTTCTCCTGCATCAGTGTCTGTGTTCTCCTGCATTGGTGTCTGTGTTCTCCTGCATCGGTGTCTGTGTTCTCCTGCATCGGTGTCTGTGTTCTCCTGCATCGGTGTCTGTGTTCTCCTGCATCAGTGTCTGTGTTCTCCTGCATTGGTGTCTGTATTCTCCTGCATCAGTGTCTGTGTTCTCCTGCTGTTGGTGTCTGTGTTCTCCTGCATTGGTGTCTGTGTTCTCCTGCATCGGTGTCTGTATTCTCCTGCTGTTGGTGTCTGTGTTCTCCTGCTGTTGGTGTCTGTGTTCTCCTGCTGTTGGTGTCTGTATTCTCCTGCATCGGTGTCTGTGTTCTCCTGCTGTTGGTGTCTGTGTTCTCCTGCATCGGTGTCTGTGTTCTCCTGCATCGGTGTCTGTATTCTCCTGCATCGGTGTCTGTGTTATCCTGCTGTTGGTGTCTGCATTCTCCTGCATCGGTGTCTGTGTTCTCCTGCTGTTGGTGTCTGTGTTCTCCTGCATCGGTGTCTGTGTTCTCCTGCATCGGTGTCTGTGTTCTCCTGCTGTTGGTGTCTGTGTTCTCCTGCTGTTGGTGTCTGTATTCTCCTGCATCGGTGTCTGTATTCTCCTGCATCGGTGTCTGTGTTCTCCTGCTGTTGGTGTCTGTGTTCTCCTGCTGTTGGTGTCTGTGTTCTCCTGCATCGGTGTCTGTGTTCTCCTGCATCGGTGTCTGTGTTCTCCTGCTGTTGGTGTCTGTGTTCTCCTGCTGTTGGTGTCTGTGTTCTCCTGCTGTTGGTGTCTGTATTCTCCTGCATCGGTGTCTGTATTCTCCTGCATCGGTGTCTGTGTTCTCCTGCATCAGTGTCTGTGTTCTCCTGCTGTTGGTGTTCCTAGGACCAGACGTCATTGGTAAACACTGCTTTTGGCTGGAGAATTCCCGAGAATTCATACTTTACTGTATACAGGGGTTTCCGGGTGCTTGGCATGTTAATGTGTTAACCTGTCAAAGCCATCCAGAAAGGCGCCGTACAGTCTCACAGTCTAACACTGTACACGATTGCTCTTTGTATTCAGATTACATTACTCAGTGACAGTATCGCTGGAATTCATGAAAAAGTGCCTTTTTTTTTGGCCACTGACAACTCCTTGAAGCATACTGTACTTTTCAAGTACAACTTTTCAAGTACAGTCTGAGGCTTGATCGGTCATCTTCGTCAGTGTGACTGAGAGTTGAAGACGAAGGAAGTGAGGGGAGAGAATACCAGGGTGTGTGTGTGTGTGTGTGTGTGTGTGTGTGTGTGTGTGTGTGTGTGTGTGTGTGTGTGTGTGTGTGTGTGTGTGTTGGGTTGGGTTGGGTGTGTGTGATGTGTTGTGAGCCAGTGAGCCAGTGTCTCACCAGACTCATTAATCCAGCACATTAGACTGTCATCTCAGATCTATTGACGACCACACGTGTCAACACAGATCCTCTTGCTCCAGCCCCACTCCACATCGCATGGCGACCCAGCAGCCTCAGCATGACGAAGATTCACCCTGACACACACATCGAAACTCCTCTGTCGAGAGAGCGCCTGGAGAAAGAGAGAGAGGAAGAGGGCAGAAGGGCAGGGAATGGTCACAAAGGGATTTCATACAGAACCGCTGTTTAATCTTAGTGTAAATACAGCAGAATATATTCAGAAGTAAGAATGTAAATACAGCAGAATGAATGGAGTGTAGAATAGACAGACAATACAAATACACAAACCAGGGGGCACCTGTAGCTAAGTCTGAAATTCACACTGTGTAAAGTTTAAGTGTGGTGAGACATAATTGATGATCTAAGCTTCGATTCGCGGGCAAAAAAATGATTTAGCTAAGAGAAGTCATCTGCTCGAGATAAGTCTGTATACTTTGATAAAACTCTTATGAGCACCTGTAATCTCTGTTTGGTTAAGAAAACAAATGCCCCGTTTTAAGATTCAGATTTATCCACGTCACTATAAAGTGAACTGAAACCTGTAGCTGAACGTACGTTGATCTTTCACCCAGTAAGAATGCAGGATATTTCCACAGGCCTTTGGGCAGGTTGTAGAATTAAAAGGCATAAAAATAAAATCACCTTGGACAGGTTTTCAGAAAGACTTGCATTCGGGTCCTGCTCTGGGATATTCTGGAGTTCTGTTTCAGTACGCTCGCCATATTCCTGATAGCAAAATCAGAATTAGGATCAGGATCAGGATCAGGTTCAGGGTCATAGGGAATTCTGCACTGAATCGTATCTGATCCCAAAGATAATTTGGGATTCGGTATCAGGAGTGTTGAATCGTATCGGTCAATAAATCAAATCAAATCAAATCGTATAGGTCAAATACATGTGTTTAGCAGATGTTTTTGTGGGTGTAGCGAAATGCTTGTTTTTCTATTTCACAACAATACACACAAAACTAAAGTAAAGGAATGGAATTAAGAATATATAAATATATGGACGAGCAACGTCAGAGCGGCATAGACTAAGATATAGTAGAATAGAATAGAATAGAATACAGTTGAAGTCGGAAGTTTACATACACTTAGGTTGTAGTCATTAAAACTTGTTTTCAACCACTCCACAAATTTCTTGTTAACAAACTATAGTTTTGGCAAGTCAGTTAGGACATCTACTTTGTGCATGACACAAGTAATTTTTCCAACAATTGTTTACAGACAGATTATTTCACTTATCATTCACTGTATCACAATTCCAGTGGGTCAGAAGTTTACATACACTAAATTGACTGTGCTTTAAACAGCTTGGAAAATTCCAAAAAATGATGTCATGGCTTTAGAAGCTTCAGATAGGCTAATCGACATAATTTGAGTCAATTGGAGGTGTACCTGTGGATATATTTCAAGGCCTACCTTCAAACTCAGTGCCTCTTTGCTTGACATCATGGGAAAATCAAAAGAAATCAGCCAAGACCTCAGAAAAAATATTGTAGACCTCTAGAAGTCTGGTTCATCCTTGGGAGCAATTTACAAACGTCTGAAGGTTCCACGTTCATGTGTACAAACAATACTACGCAAGTATAAACCCCATGGGACCACGCAGCCATCATACCACTCAGGAAGGAGACGCATTCTGTCTCCTAGAGATGAGTGTACTTTGGTGTGAAAAGTGCAAATCAATCCCAGAACAACAGCAAAGAACCTTGTGAAGATGCTGGAGGATAACAGGTACAAAATTATCTATATCCAGAGTAAAACGAGTCTTATATCGACATAACCTGAAAGGCTCCTCAGCAAGGAAGAAGCCACTGCTCCAAAACCGCCATAAAAAAGCCAGACTACAGTTTGCAACTGCACATGGGGACAAAGATTGTACTTTTTGGAGAAATGTCCTTTGGTCTGATGAAACAAAAATAGAACTGTTTAGCCATAATGACCATCGTTATGTTTGGAGGAAAAAGGGGGAAGCTTGCAAGCCGAAGAACACCATCCCAACCGTGAAGCACAGGGGTGGCAGCATCATGTTGTGGGTGTGCTTTGCTGCAGGAGAGACTGGTGCACTTCACAAAATAGATGGCATCATGAGGCAGGAAAATAATGTGGATATATTGAAGCAACATCTCAAGACATCAGTCAGGAAGTTAAAGCTTGGTCGCAAATGGGTCTTCCAAATGGACAATGACCCCAAGCATACTTCCAAAGTTGTGGCAAAATGGTTTAAGGACAACAAAGTCAAGGTATTGGAGTGGCCATCACAAAGCCCTGACCTCAGTGCTATAGAAAATTTGTGGGCAGAACTGAAAAAGCATGTACGAGCAAGGAGGCCTACAAACCTGACTCAGTTAAACCAGCACTGTCAGTAGGAATGAGCCAAAATTCACCGTACTTATTGTGGGAAGCTTGTGGAAGGCTTCCCGAAATGTTTGACCCAAGTGAAATGATTTAAAGGCAATGCTACCAAATACTAATTGAGTGTATGTAAACTTCTGACCCACTAGGAATGTGATGAAAGAAATAAAAGCTGAAATAACTCATTCTCTCTACTATTATTCTGACATTTCACATTCTTAAAAATAAAGTGGTGATCCTAACTGACCTAAGACAGGGAATTTTTACTAGGATTAAATTTCAGGAATTGTGAAACACTGAGTTTAAAATATATTTGGCTCCGACTTCAACTGTACATATGAGATGTTTTATCTGTTTGGTTTCACTACAAGATGAGTCAGGAGTACTAACATCACATAGACTACAGCCAAGGACTTATGATGTGCAGTCTTTACCAGTCAGTGTCAAGAGCAGGATCAATCTCAACCTCAAGCTCATCCATCTTTGCATTATCTATGTATGAATCGACTATGTGGAAATCTGACCCGAGTTAATAAGTGTGTGTAAATGTAACGTAATTCCCTTTTTATGCACTTTTCTCTCTGCGTATTCTGACCCTGAATTTAAGCATGAGAATAGAATGCTATTTGTTTGGGGTTGAGATCCATGAAATGAATGGTGGAGGTGTGTCTACAGATACACAGTATTCTGACTTTGACTTAATACCCTCATAATTCCACCACGTGTACGCGCGAGGAAACCAGGAATAGGGTCGAGTGATATTTTCCGATAGAAATAACAGCATTCTCCATGCACTGTAATTATAAATTGATAAGAGCTAGGTAAATGAGTACTCCGTTTGGATGAATTTTCCTTATGATCCCTGGAGACTAATTTGAAACCACTCATATGGAAGCACACTGAAAATCAACATCAACATGACGTATTGCAGCCCCTTTTCCACAGTGAAATAGACTATAATTAGCTGTGCCGTTATTCAGAATTTTCAATTGTATGCCCTCATAAATTTGTGTGGATGAAATTTGGATGCCCAGGCTTTTGTCCGTTTTATTTTACAATGTGTTTATGTTAAATATTAGCTTCTATCAGGAGCCGTTGTCAGTAATACCCACATACATTTGTAATTGTCACTTTCGTGTTTGTTTCCTTCAATTTGTAGCTTACATTTTGCATCGTTCCATTCCGTTGACCTTTCTTTCCTCTGTCACTAGCCCCCCGGCACATAAACTA
The DNA here is from genome assembly GCF_901001165.1 of Salmo trutta. NCBI lineage: Eukaryota > Metazoa > Chordata > Actinopteri > Salmoniformes > Salmonidae > Salmo > Salmo trutta. The sequence goes on from NC_042991.1 coordinate 34,468,605, forward strand.
CTGCAGCATAAATACTGGAGGCTGAGACAGGAGGGATCAGAAGACACTGTGGCCCCATCCGATGATACCCCCGGACAGGGCCAAACAGGCAGAATATAACCCCACCCACTTTGCCAAAGCACAGCCCCCACACCACTGGAGGGATGTCTACAACCACCAACTTACCGTCCGAAGACAAGGCCGAGTATAGCCCACAAAATCTCCCCCATGGCACAACCCAAGGGGGGGGGCGCCAACCCAGACAGGAAGACCACGTCAGTGACTCAACACACTCAAGTGACGCACCCCTCCCATGGACGGCATGGAAGAACACCAGTAAGTCAGTGACTCAGCCCCTGTAATAGGGTTAGAGGCAGAGAATCCCAGTGGAAAGAGGGGAATCGGCAAGGCAGAGACAGCAAGGGCAGCAGATGACAACCCTAGGACATTATGTTATACAATGCATGCATGTCTGTTCAATCAAGTTCATATTTATATCAAAAACCAGCTTTTTAAATTAGCATGTGACGTTCAGAACTAGCATACCCACCGCAAACTTCCGGTGAATTTACTAAATTACTCACGATAAACGTTCACAAAAAACATAACAATTATTTTAAGAATTATAGATACAGAACTCCTTTATGCAATCGCTATGTCAGATTTTAAAATAGCTTTTCGGTGAAAGCACATTTTGCAATATTCTGAGTAGATAGCCCGGCCATCATGGCTAGCTATTTTGACACCCACCAAGTTTGGCACTCACCAAACTCAGATTTACTATAAGAAAAATTGGATTACCTTTGCTGTTCTTCGTCAGAATGCACTCCCAGGACTTCTACTTTACACCCAATGTTGTTTTGGTTCCAAATAATCCATAGTTATATCCAAATAGCGGCATTTTGTTCTTGCGTTCAAGACACTATCCGAAGGGTGACGCGCCGGCGCGTATCGTGACAAAAAAATTCAAAATATTCCATTACCGTACTTCGAAGCATGTCAAACGCTGTTTAAAATCAATTTTTATGCGATTTTTCTCGTAAAATAGCGATAATATTCCGACCGGGAGACGTTGTTTTCGTTCAAAGACTGAATAATGTAAAATGGACTCTTCACGTGCATGCGTACACCCGTGTCATTGTTCTCAGATCGACCACTATCCAAATCCCCTACTGTTTTTCGCCCAGGGACTGCAGAGTCATCATTCCCCGTTCTGGCGCCTTCTGAGAGCCTATGGGAGCCTTAGAAAATGTCACGTTACAGCAGAGATCCTCTGTTTTCGATAAAGAGGCTATAGAAGGCCAAGAAATGCATACATTTCCTCAGTCTGAATCGGGCCATACATGAATTCACTATAATTTGGGACTTTAAGGCTAACACTACCAGCATCTCGTCCTTTTAGGCAGGGGTTAGTTTCAGACAGGGGGTTCGTTTCAGACAGGGGGTTCGTTTCAGACAGTGGGTTAGTTTCAGACAGGGGTAGTTTCAGACAAGGAGGTTAGTTTCAGATAGGGGGTTAGTTTCAGACAAGGGGTTAGTTTCAGACAGGGTTAGTTTCAGACAAGGGGTTAGTTTCAGACAGGGGGTTAGTTTTAGACAGGGGGTTAGTTTCAGACAGGGGGTTAGTTTCAGACAGGGGGTTAGTTTCAGACAGGGGGGTTAGTTTCAGACAAGGGGTTAGTTTCAGACAGGGGGGTTAGTTTCAGACAGGGGGTTAGTTTCAGACAGGGGGGCTAGTTTCAGACAGGGGGGTTAGTTTCAGACAGGGGGTTAGTTTCAGACAGGGGGTTAGTTTCAGACAGGGGGGCTAGTTTCAGACAGGGGGACATTCCAGGGGGACATTCCAAACGTGTTTGGGGTTCTGGGGACACAAGATATTATACCCCTCCAGCTCAGAGCTAACAGACACGTCTCAGGCAATGCCCTCTACTTTGCCCCTTTCACCTCTTCCTCTGTTCCCTCTCCCCTCAACTCCTCCTCTGCCCCCTCTCCCCTCAACTCCTCCTCTGCCCACTTTCCCCTCACCTCCTCCTCTGCCCCCTCTCCCCTCACTTCCTCCTAAGCCCACTCTCCCCTCACCACCTCTTCTGTCCCCCTCACCTCCTCCTCTGCCCACTCTCCCCTCACCTCCTCCTCTTCCCCATATCCCCTCCCCTTCTCCTCTGTACCTCTCACCTCCTCTGCCCCCTCTCCCCTCACCTTCTCTGCTCCCCTCTCCCCTGCCTCCTCTTCTGCCCTCCTCCACACCCCTCACCCCCCATCTAAATCCTATCAGCGCTTTTAGCACTTCTTCAAATGGGAGTTATATTCCTCCACCCTACAGACTGAACGGCCCTGGACTGACTAATGAACAGGGAGTTATATTCCTCCACCCTACAGACTGAATGGCCCTGGACTGACTAATGAACAAGGGAGTTATATTCCTCCACCCTACAGACTGAATGGCCCTGGACTGACTAATGAACAAGGGAGTTATATTCCTCCACCCTACGGACTGAATGGCCCTGGACTGACTAATGAACAAGGGAGTTATATTCCTCCACCCTACGGACTGAATGGCCCTGGACTGACTAATGAACAAGGGAGTTATATTCCTCCACCCTACGGACTGAATGGCCCTGGACTGACTAATGAACAAGGGAGTTATATTCCTCCACCCTACGGACTGAAAGGCCCTAGACTGACTAATGAATTTGGGAGTTACATTCCTCCACCCTGCGGAATATACGACTGTCGACTAACTAATGAAAATACATTTGCTGCCCTGTTAACCCCCCTGGTTTGCACGCAGAGGGGAAGCAGAAGCAGAAGGAAGAGAATGAGAGCGAGGGAGAGGGGGAGAGAGAGTGAAAGACAGAAATGGGGAGAGAGGGAGACCGACAGACCGACAGACCGACAGACCGACAGACCGACAGACAGACAGACAGATAGTGATAGTGAGAGGGGTAGCAGACAAAAAGGCAGGGCCTTCATTGACCGGTCCTCTCTCAGCTGCTAGAGATCGTATCCCAGGCAGACCACAGTTGTGAGGGCAGTTGTTACTCAAGAATGAGTGGATGTTCCTAAACGACCAGTGCCATGAAGCAGAATATGGCCTTTCAAAACAAACAGCTTTTCTCAAATTTCTGATGTTGATCAAGGTCACAGTAAGTCCTTTTCAGCAACAGCACTGGAACCCAATACCTTAGTCTGGGGTTGAAAACGAGAACCACAGAACCACAGAAGCCCGGAACCCCAGAACCACAGAACCACAGAATCCCAGAATCCCAGAACCACAGAACCACAGAACCACTGACCCCACCGTAAATTCCAGTGTATGATCAACATCCATCCAATTTTAGCTCCTGTGTTTTCATAAGTTTACACTTGTGCTTCCAATCATTACCAAGTTACTGCTACTTGATTTGAGGAGTGATAGACAATGCCTCTGAAGTTGTCTTGGACACTTCTTGGCACGCATTGGTGTAGTGTGTGTGTATGTTTGTGTGTGTGCGTTTGTGTGTGTGCATTTGTGTACGTTCGTGTGTGTGTGTGTGCGTTTGTGTGTGTGCGTTTGTGTGCGTGTGCGTTTGTGTGCGTGCGTTTATGTGTGTGTGTGTGTGCGTGTGTATATGTGCGTTTATGTGTGCGTATGTGTTTGTGTGCATGTGTGTGTGCGTGTGTATGTGTGCGTTTATGTGTGTGTGTGTGTTTATGTGTGTGTATGTGCGTTTGTGTGCGTGTGTACGTGCGTGTGATGCTAGACACCGATTAGCAGCACAGTGATAAAGAGCCTTTAAAGACCTTTGCTTCCCTCCTCTATATTGTGGCAGCAGGCAGAAGTTAGCAGGCAGAAGTTAGCAGGCAGCAGGCAGAAGGCAGCAGGCAGCAGGCAGAAGTTAGCAGGCAGAAGATAACAGGCAGCAGGCAGCAGGCAGAAGTTGACAGGCAGAAGGCAGAAGTTAGCATGCAGAAAGCCGAAATTAACAGGCAGAAAGCAGAAGTCAGCAGGCAGAAGTCAGCAGGCAGAAGATAACAGGCAGCAGGCAGAAGGCAGAAGGTAGCAGGCAGCAGGCAGAAAGCCGAAATTAACAGGCAGAAAGCAGAAGTCAGCAGGCAGAAGTCAGCAGGCAGAAGTTAGCAGGCAGAAGTCAGCAGGCAGAAGGCAGAAGTTAGCAGGCAGAAGGCAGAAGTTAGCAGGCAGAAGGCAGAAGTTAGCAGGCAGAAGGCAGAAGTTAGCAGGCAGAAAGCAGAAGTTAACAGGCAGAAAGCAGAAGGCAGCAGGCAGAAGTCAGCAGGCAGAAGTTAGCAGGCAGAAGTCAGCAGGCAGAGGTTAACAGGCAGCAGGCAGAAGTTAGCAGGCAGAAGGCAGAAGTTAGCAGGCAGAAAGCAGAAGTTAACAGGCAGAAAGCAGAAGTTAGCAGGCAGAAGGCAGAAGTTAGCAGGCAGAAGTCAGCAGGCAGCAGTCAGCAGGCAGCAGGCAGAAGGCTTTGATAGGCATATTGATAAAACTGTTTCCCTGTCTGCACAGTTAAAACACAGAGAGCACTGAAGTCTCCTCTACTCCCCTACAGAGGTAGAGGAGAGAGGGGGGAGAGAGAGCGAGAGAGAGAGAGAGAGAGCGAGAGAGAGAGAGGCCAGACAGTACTGTGGCTGCAGACTCACCATGAACCCAGTGCACCAGACTGAAAGGAAGACTCCTGCCACATCAGAACAGCCATCCAAGTGTCCAACAGAAATATCTGAACAAAACATGGGTTGATTATGAATGTGCTCTTTTACCAAAGCTTGTATCAAACCAGGCTCTGACTCCAGACGTGTTTGATCCTAAGGGTTTTTAATACATATTTTAAGTTTGTCTGTTGGGCAGTTTCTCTGTCGACTGCTTGCTTCCTGGCGGGAGCAGAGTATTCGTAGGGGAACATCTACAGTACATTCTACATCACCCCAACTACCCAGCATTTCCTCCCAACGTTATTTTCAATTTACTGAGACTTAAAGAGAGATACAGAAATGGCCCTAGGCTTAAGCTCAGGTGGCTACCACAGTATTGTATTGAGCAGGAGACCCTGGTACAGGAGACCCTGGTACAGGAGACTCTGGTTCGAACACAAAAGGTCAGTCACATACTGTACATTTTAAATGTTGGGTAAACATCTTCTGAATGGTTTTCTTTGATGATCACGAAGAACAGTTCATTAAATTTAACTCAGTGACTGTGAGATAACTATGGAAACAACTGAAATCCAGAATTCCGGCAACCGACCAACTAACTGTATACATAAAAGTAAAAAAAAAAAAAAAATCAGAACTCATTTAGGAAAGATGTCAGTGTGCCTTGTAAAGTGTGATAATGCTGACGTTTTAATGTTTGAACAATCGAAAAACCCCTCTCCGAGACCACTCTCATGTCCAACTTTAAATCTTGAGACAGACCAGACATGGGGCCTGCATGGTCTTTCGCCAGCTCTGAAGCTTAAGTCCTGATCTCCTTCTAAAATCCAACCCGGCATTCCGAAGTTCCATTCCAAAGTTCCATTTCCCCCTGGCGTTCCGGATGAATCCCTGGAGAGTGGCCATAGATCATGAGGAATGTCCTCTGGGGGGCGAAGGGGTTGGTAGACTAGGATATCTTATCTGATGGGTACTGAGTCTGAACACTCTTGGCCCCACTCGAAGGCCCCTGCCCCCTGTCTCAGGCTGGTGGCTATTGAGGGATTCATGAGTATGAAAGTCCAGAAAGTGAGGGAGAACATAAGATGCTGAGAGAAATAGACAATGAGAGGGATAGTATGGGAGAGAGAATTAGCTGGAGCGGGAGCTGAACTATCAGTCAGGTCGATGCCTTCCGCTGGTTCACTGGAAGACTACAAGGCCCTTAGGTCCCTGACCTCTGGCCTCTGTCTCATGCTGATAACTGTCAGGAGATTCACGAGCTCTAACATTCCACACGGAACATTCCCACCTGCCTAGGTGGCCTGTGTTCGTTGGAGAAGAACAACTCTTACATAGCACTGCTGCGGTGTAATCCGACCTGGGTTCAAATACTATTTGAAATATTTCAAATAATGTATATTTGCTTGATTGAGCTTGCCTGGCTTGCCTGGCTTAATGAACCAATAGCAAAGTCCCAAAAACTGTAAACCCCATCCCATTGGACACTCCAGGCAAGCTCAAGCAAATTCTTGAATTATGAGAAAGATTTGAAACACTACTTAAACCAGGTCTGGTAACGTCTGGAAGAGTCCAGGGGTGCCATGTCATGAAATGCATGGATGACGTGTTGAACTGTCAGAGTCAGCTTTGTATCTGTATCTGTGGTAATCAATATGTTCCCGTAGATAAAGCTGTCCCATGACTTACGGCTGATGTGTTTTTAAAGTGGAGACAAAAGGGATACTTCCAGATCCAGAAGACTGACTTTTACTGGTGTATTTTTAGAGGATGTGTCCTTCTTGGTCCCTGCTTGGTCTAATCAAGACTACCATCAGACTTGAGTGACTAGTTAAAAACATCCCAAGTGGCTCCTTAACATTGGTGGAGGATGAGCTGATTTCCCCCTTAATATGTAGATTACTTTTTGAGCTACTGGGAAAAGTGCTGTATAAAATCTAATTATTTTGATTATTATCAAAAAAAAACAGCTTCCACATCAATACACATACTAGCTTCTCTCAATCAGAAGCAGCAGAGAGCTATGGAGCTAAATCAAGTACAATATTTGTCGTCCATGGACCCTGACGAATAGACTAATAAAATACAAAATCACTATAACATCCTTTATTACAACATTTATCAGGAAATAAACGTGATTCTGAATCTTTGATTGTTGAACCTGAATGACCTTTGGAATTAAAGGATTTTTTAAATTTTTCTTCCAGTTTTCTTTTCCTGTAAAAGAAATGAACCAGCATTTCCTGAATGGGATACTGTTAGCCTGAGGCACTCAGGACTTTTATAGACAGAGTTAAAGGGGGTAGCTCCCAAAATGTTAACTTAATCTAAACCTCCAAAGGACTTATGTGTCCGTCTTAGGATTTTAATAACCTATATTTTAACAAACTCTACGGAAAGCCCTATGAGGTATACAAAGCATAAGAAAGACACAAAAAACTCCCCCCCCGAGGTAAGAAAAGCAATTAAGATGGGGATACCTTTCTGAAAAATATCCTTTTAAGCAATCCTTTGGTTCTGCTTATGACCTGAAAACATGGTGTCTTCCTTAACCCTCTAGGCGGCTGGATCTTTTCTATATTTTATTTTGAGGCCAGGGAGCAGGCAGACCAAATCAAATGAAATTGTATTGGTCGCTGTACACATATTTAGCAGATGTTATCGCGGGTGTAGCGATGTTGCCTATGTTCCTATCTCCAACAGTGCAGTAATACCTAACAATACACAACAATACACACAAATCCCAAAATAATAACAATAAAAAAGGAATGAAGAACTATATACATTTTAGAATGAGCAATGTCAGAGTCCGGAATATAAATATAAATGTATAGGATGGTGTGTATAGACAGTATGGACAGTATAGGAATAGAAAAGGTTTGTATAGCAGTAGTCATCTAAGATGAGCCATGACTAGAATACGGTATATATACATATAAAGTGTATCAGGATAAAGTTAGACCCAGATGCAGACCGTGTTGAAGTAACAATGTTTATTAGAGCAACAGGGGCAAAGGTACAGGACAGCAGGCAGGCTCAGGGTCAGGGGCAGGCAGAATGGTCAGGTGGGCGGGCTCAGTGTCAGGACAGGCAAGGGTCAAAACCAGGAGGATGAGGAAAGAGAGACTGGGGAAAAGCAGGAGATGATATAAAAACGCTGGTTGACTTGACAAACAAGACGAACTGGCAACAGAAACAGAGAACACAGGTATAAATACACAGGGGAAAATGGGGAAGATGGGAGACACTTGGGAGGGGGTGGAGACAATCACAAAGACAGGTGAAACATATCAGGGTTTTATAAAGTGGGTAAAACAGTATGCAAACATTATTATGTGACCAGTGTTCAATGACTATGTGCAGTGCATTCGGAAAGTATTCAGAACCCTTGACTTTTTCCACATTTTGTTACGTTGCAGCCTTATTCTAAAAAAATTTTTTTTTGTCCCTCAAACTACACACAATACCCCATAATGATGAAGCAAAAACAGGTTTTTATACATTTTAGCAAATGTATGAAAAATACAAAAACTGAAATATGACATATACATAAGTATTCAGACCCTTTACTCAGTACTTTGTTGAAGTCCCTTTGGCAGCGATTACAGCCTAGAGTCTTCTTGGGTATAATGCACAAGCTTGGTACACCTGTATGTGGGGAGTTTCTCCCATCATTCTCTGCAGATCAAGCTCTGTCAGGTTGGATGGGGAGTGTCGCTGCACAGCTATTTTCAGGTCACTCCAGAGATATTCGATCGGGTTCAAGTCCAGACTCTGGCTGGGCCACTCAAGGACATTCAGAGATTTGTCCAGAAACCACTCCTGCGTTGTCTTGACTGTGTGCTTAGGGTTTTTGTCCTGCTGGAAGGTGAACCTTCACCCCAGTCTGAGTCCTGAGTGCTCTGGAGCAGGTCTTCATCAAGGATCTCTCTGTACTTTGCTCCATTCATCTTCCATTGATCCTGACTAGTCTCCCAGTCCCTGCAGCTGAAGAACATCCCCACAGCATGGTACTTCCACCACCATGCTTCATCGTAGGGATGGTGCCAGGTTTCTTCCAGACGTGACTCTTTGCATTCAGGCCAAAGAGTTCAATCTTGGTTTCATCAGACCAGAGAATCTTGTTTCTCATGGTCTGAGAGTCCTTTAGGTATCTTTTGAAAAATTCCAAGCGGGCTGTCATGTGTCTTTTACTGAGGAGTGGCTTCCTTCTGGCCACTCTACCATAAAGGCCTGATTGGTGGAGTACTGCAGAGATGGTTGCTCTGTTCAGGTGACCATCAGGTTCTTGGTCACCTCCCTGACCAAGGCCTTTCTCCCAGCTCCCAGCCAGCTCTAGGAAGAGTCTTGGAGGTTCCAAACTTCTTCCATTTAACAATGAAGGACGCCACTGTGCTTTTGGGGACCTTCAATGCTGCAGACATTTTTTGGTACCCTTCACCAGATCTGTGCCTCGACACAATCCTGTCCCGGAGCTCTACGTACAATTCCTTCGACATCATGGCTTGGTTTTTGCTCTGACATACACTGTCAACTGTGGGACCTTGTATAGACAGGTGTGTGCCTTTTCAAATCATTTTTCATCAATGTAATTTACCACAGGTGGACTCCAATCAAGTTGTAGAAACATCTCAAGGATTTTTCAGTCTAGCTTTGCGACTTCTGTACTGTCTCCGCCTTCTAGATTGTAGCAGGGTGCTGAGGTCCTTGATGATCTTCTTGGCCTTCCTGCGACACCGGGTGCTGTAGATGTCCTGGAATACAAGACCACCGACCTGTTTGCAGCCACCAGACATGCTCTCCATGCAAAGGGTAAGGTGAGCAGGTAAGCCACCAAAATGCTCACCAAGGAATGAAGTCTCACTATAGATAGTCATGAATGAACTCTGCATGAACCATATACACAGAAATAAATAATTTCCTTTCCAATCTAGGAGATGGGGGAAGAAGGTGGAAGGCGTGAAGTGAAAACATTGTAAACATTGATGTTTTTCATACAGCTGTAGTAGAGAGAATGGAGACATAACAGAAGTGGGAACATTATCCAAGTGAAACCACGAAAGAGCTACCCAAAGTCTTGTGACAAAAATAATGAAAATCTGTCAATGTAACGGGCGTCGTATAGAGGGGACCAAGGCGCGGCGTGCTCATGATTATTATTTAATGAAAAAATTAAACACTTTACAAAGGAACAAAAACGACAGCCAACAGTTCCGTCAGGTACACTTGACAAAACAGAAAACAACTACCCACAAAAACCCAGGACGAAAAACCCCTACTTAAATATGATCTATGACCAGCTGCCTCCAATTGGAGATCAACCCCCCCAAAAAAACATAGAAAGATAAAACCTAGAACACAAACATAGAAATAGAAAACATAGAAAAACACAAAACACGCCCTGTCACGCCCTGACCTACTCTACTATAGAAAATGACATACTAGGGTCAGGACGTGACAGTCAAACCCAAATGTGACTTTAAAGTCACTGGATATAGCACTGTTGTTTTGCCATTGTCATATATATTTTCCCTTCCTGAAAATGGCTTTGCTTTTTCATCTGTAATTTCATTATGTAAAACATGACTTTCTGGGTTGCATCCCAAATGGAACCCTATGCCCCAGGTAGTGGACTACTTTTAACCAGAGCCCTATGGTAGTGTACTATATAGGGAATAGAGTGCCATTTTGGGACATAGACCTGGTCTCTAAAGGAAAAGGTGTGTTCCCTACACGGTTGTGCCAAAACAAACTCCCGCTGGTTGGCTGAGCAGGTAAACACTAAGGATCTACACATCGTCCTTGCTAGCTGTTAGAAAACACATCAACCAGATAATATACATGACTTTAAAAAACAAATGGCTTCAGTCATATCCAGGGCTAGAATCATCATCAAGTGTAGTGAGGGGCCCCAGGTAAGGCCTGTTCCAATCACCCTGACGCCCATTCAGCCCAAAGTATGGGCGTACTTCCGGTCCGGAGCGAGCAGTCGCACTTCGCTTTGCTCCACAGGTAATATTACACTTCATTACATTACAACGGTTTGGTTTGTTTGATCTGAGCAATTTTTCTTAGCTATCAAAGATAATTGTGTAGTTTAGAGTAATTAGAGTAATTATCGAGGCTAGCTATTTTTTCGTCCTCCTAACGTAGTCAACACTGCTAGCTAGCTAGTCAACACTGCTAGCTAGCCAACCTCTACCGACTAGCAGCACTGTAGAAACTATTACATTACAACGGAACGACTTGATTAGTGTAGTGTTAGTGTTAGTTAGCTAGCTACATAGTTGTCTTTGCTGTCTTTGTATCTAAGATAATTGTGTAGTTTAGAGTAATTATCGAGGTTAGCTAGCCAGCCGCGACGCGACGCCTTGTCCAGACTCCAGACTTAGTCAACACACCTAGTCATCAAACCCACTGCTAGCTAGCCAACCGTTACCGACTAGCAGATACTAATACATTACAACGGAACGATTTGACTAGTGCAGTGTTAGCTAGCTAGCTACATAGTTGTCTTTGTCATAGCTTGATAATTGTGTAGTTTAGTAATTATCGAGGTTAGCTAGCCAGCTATTTCCGTCCTCCGCGACCCCATTGTTCCATACCTAGCCAACTATTACCGACGAGCAGCATTGTAGAAACTAAATACATTACAAAGGAACGTCTTGATTAGTGTTATGTTAGCTAGCTACAAAGTTGCTTTTGTATCATGACAAGGTGTAGTACTGAAACTATCGAGGTTACCTAGCCAGCTACACGTTCAAACAAAGTCAACAACGCAGCCACTGCTAGCTAGCCTACTCCACCAGCCAGCAGTACTGTATCATTTTCGTCATTTTAGTCAATAAGATTTTCGCAACGTAAGCTTAACTTTCTGAACATTCGAGACGTGTAGTCCACTTGTCATTCCAATCTCCTTTGCATTAGCGTAGCCTCTTCTGTAGCTTGTCAACTATGTGTCTGTCTATCCCTGTTCTCTCCCCTCTGCACAGGCCATACAAACGCTTCACACCGCGTGGCCGCTGCCACTCTAACCTGGTGGTCCCAGCGCGCACGACCCACGTGGAGTTCCAGGTCTCCGGCAGCCTCTGGAACTGCCGGTCTGCGGCCAACAAGGCAGAGTTCATCTCAGCCTATGCTACCCTCCAGTCCCTAGACTTCCTGGCACTGACAGAAACATGGATTACCACAGATAACACTGCTACTCCTACTGCTCTCTCCTCGTCTGCCCACGTGTTCTTGCATACCCCTAGAGCATCGAGCCAGCGGGGTGGTGGCACTGGAATCCTCATCTCTCCCAAGTGGACATTCTCTCTTTCTCCCCTGACCCATCTGTCTATCTCCTCATTTGAATTCCATGCTGTCACAGTTACCAGCCCTTTCAAGCTTAACATCCTTATCATTTATCGCCCTCCAGGTTCCCTTGGAGAGTTCATCAATGAGCTTGACGCCTAGATAAGTTCCTTTCCTGAGGATGGCTCACCTCTCACAGTTCTGGGTGACTTTAACCTCCCCACGTCTACCTTTGACTCATTCCTCTCTGTGAGCTCACAGAACAGGGCTCCGGGCAGCCGAGCGGAAATGGAGGAAAACTCGCCTCCCTGCGGACCTGGCATCCTTTCACTCCCTCCTCTCTACATTTTCCTCTTCTGTCTCTGCTGCTAAAGCCACTTTCTACCACTCTAAATTCCAAGCATCTGCCTCTAACCCTAGGAAGCTCTTTGCTACCTTCTCCTCCCTCCTGAAACCTCCTCCCCCTCCCCCCCTCCTCCCTTTCTGCGGATGACTTCGTCAACCATTTTGAAAAGAAGGTTGATGACATCCGATCCTCGTTTGCTAAGTCAAACGACACCGCTGGTCCTGCTCACACTGCCTTACCCTGTGCTTTGACCTCTTTCTCCCCTCTCTCTCCAGATGAAATCTCGCGTCTTGTGACGGCCGGCCGCCCAACAACCTGCCCACTTGACCCTATCCCCTCCTCTCTTCTCCAGACCATTTCCGGAGACCTTCTCCCCTACCTCACCTCGCTCATCAACTCATCCTTGACCGCTGGCTACGTCCCTTCCGTCTTCAAGAGAGCGAGAGTTGCACCCCTTCTGAAAAAACCTACACTCGATCCCTCCGATGTCAACAACTACAGACCAGTATCCCTTCTTTCTTTTCTCTCCAAAACTCTTGAACGTGCCGTCCTTGGCCAGCTCTCCTGCTATCTCTCTCAGAATTACCTTCTTGATCCTAATCAGTCAGGTTTCAAGACTGGGCATTCAACTGAGACTGCTCTTCTCTGTGTCACGGAGGCTCTCCGCACTGCTAAAGCTAACTCTCTCTCCTCTGCTCTCATCCTTCTAGACCTATCTGCTGCATTTGATACTGTGAACCATCAGATCCTCCTCTCCACCCTCTCTGAGCTGGGCATCTCCGGCGCGGCCCACGCTTGGATTGCGTCCTACCTGACAGGTCGCTCCTACCAGGTGGCGTGGCGAGAATCTGTCTCCGCACCACGTGCTCTCACCACTGGTGTCCCCCAGGGCTCTGTTCTAGGCCCTCTCCTATTCTCACTATACACCAAGTCACTTGGCTCTGTCATATCCTCACATGGTCTCTCCTATCATTGCTATGCAGACGACACACAATTAATCTTCTCCTTTCCCCCTTCTGATAACCAGGTGGCGAATCGCATCTCTGCATGTCTGGCAGACATATCAGTGTGGATGACGGATCACCACCTCAAGCTGAACCTCGGCAAGACGGAGCTGCTCTTCCTCCCGGGGAAGGACTGCCCCTTCCATGATCTCGCCATCACGGTTGACAACTCCCTTGTGTCCTCCTCCCAGAGTGCTAAGAACCTTGGCGTGACCCTGGACAACACCCTGTCGTTCTCCACTAACATCAAGGCGGTGACCCGATCCTGTAGGTTCATGCTCTACAACATTCGCAGAGTACGACCCTGCCTCACACAGGAAGCGGCGCAGGTCCTAGTCCAGGCACTTGTCATCTCCCGTCTGGATTACTGCAACTCGCTGTTGGCTGGGCTCCCTGCCTGTGCCATTAAACCCCTACAACTCATCCAGAACGCCGCAGCCCGTCTGGTGTTCAACCTTCCCAAGTTCTCTCACGTCACCCCGCTCCTCCGCTCTCTCCACTGGCTTCCAGTTGAAGCTCGCATCCGCTACAAGTCCATGGTGCTTGCCTACGGAGCTGTGAGGGGAACGGCACCTCCGTACCTTCAGGCTTTGATCAGGCCCTACACCCAAACAAGGGCACTGCGTTCATCCACCTCTGGCCTGCTCGCCTCCCTACCTCTGAGGAAGCACAGTTCCCACTCAGCCCAGTCAAAACTGTTCGCTGCTCTGGCACCCCAATGGTGGAACAAGCTCTCTCACGACGCCAGGACAGCGGAGTCAATCACCACCTTCCGGAGACACCTGAAACCCCACCTCTTTAAGGAATACCTGGGATAGGATAAAGTAATCCTTCTAACCCCCCCCCCCCCCCCTAAAAGATTTAGATGCACTATTGTAAAGTGGTTGTTCCACTGGATATCATAAGGTGAATGCACCAATTTGTAAGTCGCTCTGGATAAGAGCGTCTGCTAAATGACTTAAATGTAAATGTAATGTAAATGTATGCACCTGAAAGACTAACTCAGGGCCAGTGAGTGAGTGTGAGTGAGTGAGTGAATGTGTGTGTGTGTGTGTGTGTGCTGAACCTTCCTCCTTGACAAAGGCACCATTCTACGGGTGCAGAGAGAGGAACAGCAACACCCAAGGAAAGTATGAGACACTGGACATGTAAGTAAACATTTCCATGGCACTTCTGTTCAAATCGTTTAAGGGTGCACTCTCTCCCTGCTACCCCCATCACTACCTCGCAAAAGTGAAAGAGATGTGAAGCGGAGAAATGGTTTACCGGGAACGGGGGTAAATGGCAGTTTATTTTTTCTCTGCACCAAGCCCAGTGGATAAACATTCCAGCGAAGGGCGAAGGGGAACGGAGGAGAGAAAGCGAGTGAGCGGTAAACGAGTTGGAGTAAAGGGGCAGAGGTGTAGAGGGGATGTAGAGCCCCAGCGAGAGAGAGAGAGAAAGAGAGAGAAATGGGGGTGGAGGGGAGGAAGGAGGTGTTAGGGGGTTATGGACCAGAGAGGAGAGCAGTAAGGTGTGAGGGGGGTATGGACCAGAGAGGAGAGCAGTAAGGTGTGAGGGGGGTATGGACCAGAGAGGAGAGCAGTAAGGTGTTAAGGGGGTATGGACCAGAGAGGAGAGCAGTAAGGTGTTAAGGGGGTATGGACCAGAGAGGAGAGCAGTAAGGTGTGAGGGGGGTATGGACCAGAGAGGAGAGCAGTAAGGTGTTAAGGGGGTATGGACCAGAGAGGAGAGCAGTAAGGTGTGAGGGGGTTATGGACCAGAGAGGAGAGCAGTAAGGTGTGAGGGGGTTATGGACCAGAGAGGAGAGCAGTAAGGTGTTAGGGGGTATGGACCAGAGAGGAGTGCAGTGCACAGGGGCAGTTAGGGCAGCTAGGGGCAGCTAGGGCAGCTAGGGGCAGTTAGGGCAGCTAGGGGCAGTTAGGGCAGCTAGGGGCAGAGAGCAGCTAGGGGCAGTTAGGGCAGCTAGGGGCAGTTAGGGCAGCTAGGGGCAGAGGGCAGCTAGGGGCAGTTAGGGCAGCTAGGGGCAGTTAGGGCAGCTAGGGGCAGTTAGGGCAGCTAGGGGCAGTTAGGGCAGCTAGGGGCAGAGGGCAGCTAAGGGCAGTTAGGGCAGCTAGGGGCAGAGGGCAGCTAGGGGCAGTTAGGGCAGCTAGGGGCAGAGTGCAGCTAGGGGCAGTTAGGGCAGCTAGGGGCAGTTAGGGCAGCTAGGGGCAGAGTGCAGCTAGGGGCAGAGGGCAGCTAGGGGCAGAGGGCAGCTAGGGGCAGTTAGGGCAGCTAGGGGCAGTTAGGGCAGCTAGGGGCAGAGGGCAGCTAGGGGCAGAGGGCAGCTAGGGGCAGTTAGGGCAGCTAGGGGCAGTTAGGGCAGCTAGGGGCAGAGTGCAGCTAGGGGCAGAGTGCAGCTAGGGGCAGAGGGCAGCTAGGGGCAGTTAGGGCAGCTAGGGGCAGAGGGCAGCTAGGGGCAGTTAAAGCAGCTAGGGGCAGTTAGGGCAGCTAGGGGCAGAGTGCAGCTAGGGGCAGTTAGGGCAGCTAGGGGCAGTTAGGGCAGCTAGGGCCAGAGGGCCAGGGTGGAGAAACCACGAGCCGTTTCACTTCACCCCATAAAGAACAGACATCCGTGTGTTAGAGGAGGAAGGAGAGGAAGGAGAGAGAGGGGCCCACCTCACCCCCAGCCTACCCCATCACCCCTCTCCCTCCCAGGCCTGACAGGCTCATGAAAGGTGCCTCATAAATTTGTAAACCTAGAAGCCCAAGCAGCTTTCCTGCAGAGCTTATTTTTTCATCCTGGAGTCTTAATGATGAAACGGACTGGAGGGCAAACAATCTCTCCACAGACGCTTCTTTATGAGGCAGATGCACACCTGCAGGGGAACCGCACTGTCCGACCCGGGTTCAAATCTTATTTGAAATCTTTCAAATACTTTAAGATTTCGAGCTAGTCTGCCTTGAGTGCCATACGGGCAGGGTTTGTAACAAGCTCAATCAAGCCCCAATAAAGTATTTTGAAAGATTTCAAATGGTATTTCAACCCACGTCTGGGCATAGGCAAGTGGACATAGGGAACTATGTAGTGGACATAGGCAACACTATAGTGGACATAGGCAACACTATAGTGGACATAGGGAACTATGTAGTGGACATAGGGAACTATGTAGTGGACATAGGCAACTCTGTAGTGGACATAGGGAACTATGTAGTGGACATAGGCATCTCTGTAGTGGACATAGGCAACTCTGTAGTGGACAAAGGCAACTCTGTAGTGGACATAGGCAACTTTGCATTGGACATAGGCAACTCTTTAGTGGACATAGGCAACTCTGTAGTGGACATAGCCAACTTTGTATTGGACATAGGCAACTTTGTAGTGGACATAGGCAACTCTGTAGTGGACATAGGCAACTCTGTAGTGGACATAGGCAACTTTGTAGTGGACATAGGGAACTCTGTAGTGGACATAGGCAACTCTGTAGTGGACATAGGCAACTCTGTAGTGGACATAGGCAACTCTGTAGTGGACATAGGGAACTCTGTAGTGGACATAGGGAACTCTGTAGTGGACATAGGGAACTCTGTAGTGGACATAGGGAACTATGTAGTGGACATAGGGAACTATGTAGTGGACATAGGCAACTCTATAGTGGACATAGGCAACTCTGTAGTGGACATAGGGAACTCTGTAGTGGACATAGGGAACTCTGTAGTGGACATAGGGAACTATGTAGTGGACATAGGGAACTATGTAGTGGACATAGGCATCTCTGTAGTGGACATAGGCAACTCTGTAGTGGACATAGGCAACTCTGTAGTGGACATAGGCAACTTTGCATTGGACATAGGCAACTCTTTAGTGGACATAGGCAACTCTGTAGTGGACATAGCCAACTTTGTATTGGACATAGGCAACTTTGTATTGGACAAAGGCAACTCTGTAGTGGACATAGGGAACTATGTAGTGGACATAGGGAACTTTGTAGTGGGCATGGGCAACTCTGTAGTGGACATAGGGAACTATGTAGTGGACATACTGTAGCTAACTTTGTATGGGGGATTCGGGCCAGTTGCCACTCAGAGGATAGAGAATACGTGACTGGTTCATTGGATGAATTAGTCATGTATATGAATATGTTTCTATGGTTATGAAATATCGAGCCAAAATATTATCGGAGTAGATACGACGTAAACATACTCTGTTAACTTTCAAAGGGGTTCCTGTCCTTTATCAGTAACACATATTTCCAAATGCTTGTTGACTGTATGTATCTTGTGTGAATCAACTGACTGCCTAGAATGGTTCAGTGAGTCAGTGAATTCATAGCTGAGGAATATTTGCCCTTTGCCCTTTCTCAATTCAGATTTCCTCAATTACTTGCATCTTTTGATATAGTGCACTACTTTTGATATAGTGCACTTCGTTTGATATAGTGCACTACTTTTGATATAGTACACTACATTTGATATAGTACACTACGTTTGATATAGTGCACAAATTTTGATATAGTGCACTACTTTTGATATAGTGCACTACTTTTGATATAGTGCACTGCTTTTGATATAGTGTACTACTTTTGATATAGTGCACTACTTTTGACCAGTTAAGCACTATAATATGGTGCCATTTGGAACACAGCCCTTTGCGTTTAATTAGTTGGCCAACTGTAGACGTTCCCTGAGTGCCAGAGGCTCATATGTCAAGGGAGAGACAGTTCTGACTCCACTCCCAGATCACAGACACAGTCACAAGGGAGAGACAGTTCTGACTCAACTCCCAGATCACAGACACAGTCACAAGGGAGAGACAGTTCTGACTCCACTCTCAGATCACAGACACAAGGGAGAGACAGTTCTGACTCCACTCCCAGATCACAGACACAGTCACAAGGGATCAATGTGCCTTTGTCTTTAAAAACATCAGTAACAGACTACCAGATCAACATGATTGATCGACCAACCGATTCCCACTGAGGTCAAATACTGTTCACTTGTCTTCGCACTGTTTCTGCAACAATCTCCTCTTTTGGGGGTTTAGATAGCAACACGAAGGTCAAAATAAATTATCTCTCATAGCACTTAAAGACGGCCCACAGAAACACTTAGAGACGGCCCACAGAAACACTTAGAGATGGCCCACAGAAACACTTAGAGATGGCCCACAGAAACACTTAGAGACGGCCCACAGAAACACTTAGAGACGGCCCACAGAAACACTTAGAGACGGCCCACAGAAACACTTAAAGACGGCCAGAAGAAACACTTAGAGACGGCCCACAGAAACACTTAGAGACGGCCCACAGAAACACTTAGAGACGGCCCACAGAAACACTTAGAGACAGCCAGAAGAAACACTTAAAGATGACCCACAGAAAAACTTGGCAACACTTTAGCAACTTTATATAGTTTTGATCAACTTATAAGTGCAAGGACAGGGTTGTGATCAAAGGACATCTAGGGAGATGACAGTCTAGGGATTAAACAGTCTAGGGAGAGGACAGTCTAGGGAGAGGACAGTCTAGGGAGAGGACAGTCTAGGGAGAAGACAGTCTAGGGAGAAGACAGTCTAGGGAGAAGACAGTCTAGGGAGAAGACAGTCTAGGGAGAGTACAGTCTAGGGAGAGGACAGTCTAGGGAGAAGACAGACAGTCTAAGGAGAAGACAGTCTAGGGAGAAGACAGTCTAGGGAGAAGACAGTCAATGGAGAAGCACTTAAGTCAATAGCTCCAGCATCCAGCAGTTGCGAATACACACACCCACACACACGTGCATGCGCACGTGCACACAAACACACACACACACAAACACGTATCTGTGAATCTGACCCAGGTAATAAACGTCAAGGCTGTGAAGAATAAATAAAACACTTAGCCAACAATCGCTGTTCCTGAAAAAAAACTAAGAACGAGAGAGAGGGAGAACAGAAAGAGAAAGAGGAGAAATTACGACTTGGCACACTGTAATCAGAACTGTCAGAGTCCCTGAAGGTAATACACAGTAAAAACATCTCAACCAATAAAATCACTAATTAAATAGTTTTAATGGCAGAGCAGAGCTCTCATTCGTTATACTGTCTGGATCAGAACAGGAACATAACGGCAGGAGGTGACAGAGGGAGTAACAGCCGAGGCATGTTGAATAGTTGTGTTGGTACTGTTTGTACCAGAGAAGCCTTGTTTACTTCAGGTCTGTACTGCTCAGCACGGTGCATAAGAAAGAGATAAAAAAATATCACATCCATATGAATATTAATTTCAAGCCGTCTTTCTTAGACTACCATCAACGGTTCAAGGTTTACTTCAGATCTGCACTATACTGCACGTGGTGCATCAGCTTCCAACTGCCTTCTTAGCCCGGATCCAACGAACACTTCTCATACCACACAGGAGAAAACGATCAAAAAGTCATATTTGTATGAATATTCAATTCATATTTCACTTGCTTTTGCGTAGACACAGCACCGAGCAGTCCAAACCCACCAGACCTCCCACAGCTGGTCTCACTGCTCCCCTTGTGGGGCCCCTGCCTGGGGGGGGGGGTCTGGACTGAGAGGTGATGATGGGTCTATGAGAGACCATTGCTGTTTGACTGTGGGGTCTGCGTCCCAAATGGAACCCTATTCCTTATGTAGTGCACTACTGGTGGAAAAAGTACTCAGTCGTCATACTTGAGTAAAAGTATAAAAGTATTTGGTTTTAAATGTACCTAAGTACAGTGGTAGGAAATGTACTCAACCGTCAAGCAAGTAATTTTAAATGGTATACATCAAATTCCTGATATAAAGCAAATAATTAATATTAATTGACGGACAGACAGGGGCCAAC
This sequence comes from Salmo trutta, assembly GCF_901001165.1. NCBI lineage: Eukaryota > Metazoa > Chordata > Actinopteri > Salmoniformes > Salmonidae > Salmo > Salmo trutta. The sequence continues at coordinate 34,488,689 of NC_042991.1, forward strand.
TCCAACACTCAGAATGAATTTACAAATGCAGTATTTGTGTTTAGTGAGTCCGCCAGATCAGAGTCATTAGGGATAACAGCACGTTATATTGCTGTCCTGCCTGAGTACTTTTGGGTGTCAGAGAAGATGTACAGTTTTGGAGTAAAATCGACATATTTTCTTTCGGAATGTAGTAGGGTAAAAGTTGTCAAAAATAATAAATAGTAATGTACAGATAACCCAAAGACCACTTAAGTAGTACTTCAAAGTATTTTTTTTTTACATAGTTACTTTATACCACTGCTTTTAGGCTCAGGTCAAAAGCACTAGAGAAAGTGAACAGGATGCCATTTGGGAGGCAAACAGGGACCACCGATGGACCGGGAGGTCTGGCAGACAAGAACCTACCTGGCAGGGGAGAACTTGGGAGGTCAGAACTGGAGATACGGACCTGAATACGGATGGAGAAACTAACTGTCAGGTCCTGGCAGAGGAAACAGGACACCTGGGTTCAAGTGGTATCCGAAAGCTCTGCCATACTTTATTTGCGCTTGATTAAGTTTGTCTGAAGCAATGGAAATAACGTGTTAGTCCCTAAAGTTCCAAACTCTGACATTCTGTCACTCCAGGCAGACTCGACAAACGCTTGAAGCATTTGAAAGATTCGGAATACTATTTGAACCCAGATCTTGACCACTGGATACAGGTTCTGGCACTGGGCTCGGGCACTGGGTCAGCAATGCTGGGGAGCTGAGGAGGGCTGAACAGGGGAGGTTGTGTTGAGTCAGGTTTTTGGAGCTGGAACAGCATGACTTTTAACTAATACCTACCGATGAGATGCTGAGTGATGTTGAGAAACCTCCAATACTTTGAGCTATCAGTGGAGGAGTTCATTGCTGTCTCAGAATACTGTAGGTACAGATCGGATAAATAACTGCTTGTTCAAGTTTCAGGCACCAAGACTTACTATCCTTTCCAAATGAAAAGTTTCATTCTAAAATGCAATATATCCATTTTCATGAATGTTAGTAAATTAGATGTTATTGTTTAAATAGATTATGGAAGAGATTGATTTGGTTTATTCACTATGTAATCATGGCATGGTGTTGTAAAATATTTGGTCAAATAAACCAAAAATCTTGAATTTTTTTGCACAATTATTAAAAACAAAAAACATAAATACCTTATTTACATAAGTATTCAGACCATTTGCTATGAGACTCAAAATTGAGCTCAGGTGCATCCTGTTTCCATTGATCATCCTTGAGATGTTTCTACAACTTGATTGGAGTCCACCTGTGGTAAATTCAATTGATTGGACATGATTTGGAAATGCACACAACTGTCTATATAAGATCCCACAGTTGACGATGCATGTCAGAGAAAAAACCAAGCCATGAGGTTGAAAGAATTATCCATAGAGCTCCGAGGCAGGATTGTGTCGAGGCACAGATCTGGTGATGAGTAGCAAAACATTTCTGCAGCATTGAAGGTCCCCAAGAACACAGTGATTGAAGGTCCCCAAGAACACAGTGACCTCCATCATTCCAAGACTCTTCCTAGAGCTGTTCCTCCATCATTCCAAGACTCTTCCTAGAGCTGTTCCTCCATCATTCCAAGACTCTTCCTAGAGCTGTTCCTCCATCATTCCAAGACTCTTCCTAGAGCTGTTCCTCCATCATTCCAAGACTCTTCCTAGAGCTGTTCCTCCGTCATTCCAAGACTCTTCCTAGAGCTGTTCCTCCATCATTCCAAGACTCTTCCTAGAGCTGTTCCTCCGTCATTCCAAGACTCTTCCTAGAGCTGTTCCTCCATCATTCCAAGACTCTTCCTAGAGCTGTTCCTCCATCATTCCAAGACTCTTCCTAGAGCTGTTCCACCGTCATTCCAAGACTCTTCCTAGAGCTGTTCCTCTGTCATTCCAAGACTTCCTAGAGCTGGCCACCCGGCCAAACTGAGCAATCGGGGGAGAAGAGGTGGTCAGAGAGGTGACCAAGAACCTGATGGTCACATGAACAGAGCTCCAGAGTTCCTCTGTGGAGATGGGAGAACCTTCCAGAACAACAACCATCTCTGCGCGCTCCACCAATCAGGCCTTTATGGTAGAGTGGCCAGACGAAAGCCAATCCTCAGTAAAAGGCACATGACAGCCCGCTTGAAGTTTGCCAAAAGGCACCTAATGGACTCTCGGACCATGAGAAACAAGATTCTCTGGTCTGATGAAACCAAGATTGAACTCTTTGGCCTGAATGCGAGGATAGGATCATCAGATGGTGTCTCCAGGAGAGCAAATTCAATTTTTTGTTATATTTAAATTTCCATTATGAAAAATGTCCTGTAATGTTTTCAATTGTTCAATATTCTATTTGTCAAGTATTATGTGTTATGTATTTTAAAGGAGTTTTTATGCAATTATTAGTAATGTACATTCTGCATTTCTTAAGTTTCATCTGTCAGCAAGAAAAAATTAACTCAAACTCAATCATCACATTTTTCATAGACTGGTATTGTGCTGGAGTTAATGAACATCAGGTTGAACAGTGGTGGATTTGCCCTTGTAGGGAAAATAAAGATATATTCAATTGAATTAAAGGTTAGCCACACACCTGGAAAGATGGACACGTATGGAAGTTTGTGGGGAACTATTGGAAAATGTGACAAAGACAACATGTTGATGAGTCACTCCCTGTCTCTCCAGTGATGAGGTCCAATCATTGCAGAGGTACTCCATAGTCCCAGAGCAAGATTCATATTTGACTTATTTTAATCCAACTCTGTGAGGTGAGTAGATCATTTAAAAAAGTTATCCAGCACACTCTGTTTTGGGCCAGCTTCTCAAGGTCCTTTCATGAGTAGTTCAGGTGCACATTTGCTAACGATCAATTAACTGGATAATTTCCATCAAATCTCCTCATTTCCATACTCAGATCTTTTAGCAAAGCAATATGTGTTTGTGTGTCTGTACAGCCTCAAACTCATATGCATGTAATTAATTCTGCAGCATCTCTGCCAACTTTAAAATCAGGATGTTTTGGGTTGGACTCCCTAAAGTGTGCTTCTCTGGAACAAACAACCTACCGTGAATATTGCCCTTGGGGGATAAATAAAGTTGTCTGAAAGGTTATGTTTTTTCAATGTTTTTCAGCAGATAAATCCACCCCTAACCAATCAGCCCTGTCTCGTTTCTAACCCTGAATGATACGTGGTTAAATTCACTCTCACATAGTCAACAGTCTTTTTCTTGCAGGAGCACAGGCCTCTCCTCACAGCCAATCCTGGAAAGTATTTTGCTAAACCTTCTGCAACTGTTTTAAGTAAACATTTATTTCCAGATTCGTCCATATTGCAAAGAAGCATTTTTTTTCTCCTTTTCACTCCCACAAAGAAGCATTTTTTCCCCCACAAAGACTCTCTGTGCTTATCAACTGGACACTAAATAAAACAACCAAGAATGTTTCAGACTTAGTAAAAATAAAAGTATGAATTTCACTCAGGTGGTTTTGGGAGCAATTAAAGTGTACACACTCCATCTGGAGACTAAGTACAGTGGAACGGGGATAATGTAGGCAAAGCAGATTTTTTAAAATATTTTTTTTACCTTTATTTAACTAGGCAAGACAGTTAAGAACAAATTCTTATTTACAATGACGGCCTACCCCTGCCAAACCCGGACGATGCTTGGCCAAATGTGCACCGCTCTACGGGACTCCCAATCACGGCCGGTTGTGATACAGCCTGGTATCAAACCAGCGTCTGTAGTGATGCCTCTAGCACTGAGATGCAGTGCCTTAGACCGCTGCGCCACTTGGGAACCCATGGATACAGTGGGTGTGTTCCAAAGGGCCCCCTATTTCCTATACAGCGCAGTATCTTTGACCAGAGCCCTATGGGTGCATTACATAGGGACTAGGGTGCCATTTGGGATGCAACCAGTGAGTCCAGAGATAAAACCACATCGTATACAGTAGACGGAGGATGAGAGAGGAGGATGTGGACTTATGTGATTTAGAACTTCATAGAAGCCAGCTGTGAAATAACATTAGAACGTCCGTTGGTGTGGCGCTACCCGGCGCCAGCCACCAAATGGTACATACAGCCGCGGACCTGCGTAGAGCATACCCACTGCCACTGTGAGGTATGCATGTGCCACAATTGTGTTAAAGAACCACAGATATTAAACACACATACTGGTCTAGCCTGCTATTTTAGGGCACTTGAAGAGCTAATGTATCATTCCAATCCAGGTTGCAAAAACTCTTGCTAAAGAAGGGAAAGTTGCTCTTGATATGAATGACATTTGGATACATATCTAGCTCTGGTGTGCCACGTTTGGGGTCACAACCACAGATATTAGCTCTGACGACGTTCTGGTGGGGGGTTAACTGGGAACGTTCTGTGATGCCAGACAGACACTGAACGAAGAGCCAGCATGAAAACAGAAGACACAATGTTCTGAATTCAATCCCCACATTAAAGAAGAAGCATGAACATTAATGCACTATAATACACAAGTGTCCCAGAAATGTGTTGGAGGTTGGAGAATCGAAGTTGAAAACTAAACGGCATATTTTCACATCTCTGCCTTCTTCTGCGTCTGATAGCTGGGCCTAAAACTAGTGTGTAAGAGATCATACGAAAGATTTTGCTTTGACTCATGGAAGATAAAAATATTTGTTGGTCTGATGTGATTAATGAGGAGCATCCAGATGCTGCACTTGATGAATTTATTAAATTGTTTACTCCAATTATTGATAAACATTCACCTGTTAAGAAACTGACTGTTAGAACATTTTAGTCATTTAGCTCTTATCCAGAGCAACTTACAGTAGTGAATGCATACATTTCATGCATTTTTGTACTGGCCCCCCGTGGGAATCGAACCCACAACCCTGGCGTTGCACACACCATACTCTACCAATTGAGCCACAGGGACGGTCGAACTGTTAAGGCTCCACGGATTGATGAGGAATTGAAAAACTGTATGATTGAAAGATACGGGTAGGGGGGGAAAGAGTGGCTAAGGAGTCTGGCAGCACATCTGACTATCTGACTTACTGCAAATTGAGAAATTGAAGTGAAGAGGCGACTCTGGGATTCTGGCCTTCTAGGCAGAGTTGCAAAGAAAATTCAGACTGGCCAATAAAAATAAAAGATTAAGATGTGCAAAAAGACACAGACACTGGAGGAAGTCTGCCTAGAAGGCCGGCATCCCAGAGTCGCCTCTTTACTGTTGACATCGAGACTGGTGTTTTGCGGGTACTATTTAATGAAGCTGCCAGTTGAGGACTTGTGAGGTGTCTGTTTCTCAAACTAGATACTCTAATGTACTTGTCCTCTTGCTCAGTTGTGCACCGGGGCCTCCCACTCCTCTTTCTATTCTGGTTAGGGCCAGTTTGTGCTGTTCTGTGAAGGGAGTAGTACACAGCGCTGTAAAAGATCTTCAGTTTCTTGGCAATTTCTTGCATGCGATAGCCTTCTTTTCTCAGAACAAGAATAGACTGAGTATTTTCAGAAGAAAGGCTTTGTTTCTGGCCATTTTGAGCCTGTAATCAAACCCACAAATGCTGATGCTCCAGATACTCAACTAGTCTAAGGAAGGCCAGTTTTAATGCTTCTTTAATCAGGACAACAGCTTTCAGCTGTGCTAACATAATGGCAAAAGGATTTTCTATTGATCAATTAGCCTTTTAAAATGATAAACGTGGATTAGCTAACACAACGTGCCATTGGAACACAGGAGTGATGGTGCTGATAATAGTCCTCTGTACGCCTACGTAGATATTCCATAAAAAAATCAGCCGTTTACAGCTACAATAGTCATTTATAAAATTAACAATGTTTAGACTGTATTTCTCATCAATGTTATGTTATTTTAATGGACAAAAAAAAAAATATTTCAAAAACAAGGACATTTCTAAGTGAACCCAAACGTTTGAATGGTAGTGTAAATTGTAGTCTTTTGGCTGTAATGTATTTTTCTTTATGTGTCAGACCCCCAGTAAGACTTGCTGTCGCCATGGCAATCCTAATAAAACAAAATCAAATAGAAACAAAGTATGGGCCCTGGTCAAAAGTAGTGCATTATATAGGGAATAGGCTGCCATTTGAGATGCGCTCTTAACTTAAGGAACAACACAGAATAAGTCTTGGCAGAGGTTGCAAAATGGCAAATCCAGAATATGATTCCAATGAAGTTGAGAGAGGGATGAGACCATTTAATCCACCATGTGGAATCTATTCAGCAATTTCTTATTGATGGTAATTATGGCTGAGAGAGAGAGAGAGAGAGAGAGAGAGAGAGAGAGAGGGGAGGAAAGAGGGTGAGCGAGAGAGAGTGAAAGAGAGATATGGGGAAAAGGGGGAAAGAGGGCGAGAGAAAGAGAAAGAAAGAGAGAGAGAGAGGGAGAGGGGGAAAAGAGAGAGAGAGAGAGAGAGAGAGAGAGGAAGAACAATAGGATAACCTCTATCAAATGCAGACTTCATTTCAGCCCTGCAGAAACCATGAGCTCTGCCAACAGTTGTTTTTATGCTTTAATCAAAAGTGCCTTTATAAAGAGTATTTTGGAATTGTTTTGCGTAATTCTTTTCAATTATCTTGTCAGAAGTCACCATGCTGCGCGTCTGATATATGAGAGAGTTTATGGGCGCTATGATATTCAATAATATATGTGCTGGCACGGACAGGAAACAAACTATAGTCCACACCAGTGGTCACCAACCTTTTCTGAGTCAATATCACTTTCTGAGTCAAAATGCATGTCGAGATCTACCGCTCTGATATTTTATTAACATGACTTATAAATTGTAAGCCTATGCAACATTAACCAATTAAAAACAGTTCTGTAGCAATGAGGCTTGTGCAGTAAACTATAGGCCCAGTAGAATATCACTGCATACTAGCTTTGCTTGAATAGCCCTGCCAATGCATTGTTGTTCGAGACATTTTCTTTTAATTTTATTTCCAAATTTGAGGTAGGCTATATGATCACACTGGTAAAATATCCATTGTTGTATTGCTTGTGAGGCACAGCTGAGTGAGCACACATTTAAATAATTTGCTTTTTATTTTACTGGGCTGATGGTGCCTGCATTTGATGGTCAGTCTCAGCAGAGGGAGAGAGCAGCAGACTGATGGTCAGTCTCAGAGGAGGGAGAGAGCAGCAGACTGGTGGTCAGTCTCAGCAGAGGGAGAGAGCAGCAGACTGATGGTCAGTCTCAGAGGAGGGAGAGAGCAGCAGACTGATTGTCTGTCTCAGCGGAGGGAGAGAGCAGCAAACTGATGGTCAGTCTCAGAGGAGGGAGAGAGCAGCAGACTGATTGTCTGTCTCAGCGGAGGGAGAGAGCAGCAGACTGAGGGTCAGTCTCAGCGGAGGGAGAGAGCAGCAGACTGATGGTCAGTCTCAGAGGAGGGAGAGAGCAGCAGACTGAGGGTCAGTCTCAGCGGAGGGAGAGAGCAGCAGACTGAGGGTCAGTCTCAGAGGAGGGAGAGAGCAGCAGACTGATGGTCAGTCTCAGAGGAGGGAGAGAGCAGCAGACTGATGGTCTGTCTCAGCGGAGGGAGAGAGCAGCAGACTGAGGGTCAGTCTCAGCGGAGGGAGAGAGCAGCAGACTGAGGGTCAGTCTCAGAGGAGGGAGAGAGCAGCAGACTGATGGTCAGTCTCAGAGGAGGGAGAGAGCAGCAGACTGAGGGTCAGTCTCAGCGGAGGGAGAGAGCAGCAGACTGAGGGTCAGTCTCAGAGAAGGGAGAGAGCAGCAGACTGATGGTCAGTCTCAGAGGAGGGAGAGAGCAGCAGACTGAGGGTCAGTCTCAGCGGAGGGAGAGAGCAGCAGACTGATGGTCAGTCTCAGAGGAGGGAGAGAGCAGCAGACTGATGGTCTGTCTCAGCGGAGGGAGAGAGCAGCAGAAAGAGAGTCCGTTTTTCGACATCCCTCCGTTCTCCCTTTCCTCCACTGACACTGACCTTAAAAAAGGGACACCGTCTTCCAGCTGATGACGAAACTCGAGTCGCACCAGCTGCCTCATGTACAAATTCATGTTGTTACTGCAATGACAGAGAAAGTTAAATATTCTTTGATATTAAAAAAGACCCAAGCCACTAATAATAACAACAAAGCCTATAGATACACTTTCCTACTCATTCATTACTGCTGCAATGCTTGTTGTAGCGCTGAGTGGAAATAGGAAGAACACGCATTTTATGGGTTATAAAAGTGTTGAATACAAAGTGTTGACAGTGCTGAGTAACATGAACTCAGTCATAAAAACTGCAGCTCTTTGCTGTATTCGTTGACAGTCTTTCTCTAGTCATGGTTTTAAACGTTTAGAAATCTCAGTTTCAATTTTGCCTTCTATGCCTGCAACGTTACTGCAGACTCGGTCATCTGAGCAATCTGATTGGCCAGCGGTGGCACAATGAATTTGGTTTCCTCTCCAGGCCCACCGGGAAGGCAGAGTTTGTACCTTCAGACACATGAAATGGCAACAGGTTGCCTACTCGGCACGCAGGGCAGCTGAATTGGCTGTACCTACCACCAACAGCCCGAAACAAACATAAAGAAATAGAAACACAAAGCTTTATCGTTGTTTTTTTTTTACAGAAATGTTTGGAGATCGACAAGTCGATCGCGATCGACCGGTTGGTGACCACCGGTCTACACACTGTAATGTGAAAGGGGAAAGCATGGGAGCATAAAAGGAGTTCATGGTGATTCATAGCATGTAGAAGTTAAATGGTAACTCTCAAACTGCTAGGTACAGAACGTTGCCCCACAGAGACTTAACATAGGCCTCTCTCTTTACCTCTGATTGTTACAGGTTAGATTCTACATTTGCACACACTGTAGATTGATTTTTCTAACTGTACGTTTGTTTATCCCATGTGTAACTCTGTGTTGTTTTTGTCGCACTGCTTTGTTTTATATTGGCCAGGTCGCAGTTGTAAATGAGAACTTGTTCTCAACTGGCCTACCTGGTTAAATAAAGGTTAAATAAAAAATAAAAACATCTATGACAGTACTTATAAGGGATATGAGATTGGGTAATATATACTGAACAAAAATATAACATGCAACAATTTCAAAGACTTTACTGAGTGACAGATCATAATATAAATTCATTAGGCCCTAATCTATGGATTTCACATGATTGGGAATACAGATACGCGTCTGTTGATCACAGTTACCTTAAAAAAAAGGTAGGGACGTGGATCAGAAAACCAGTCAGTATCTGGTGTGACCACCATTTGCTTCATGCAGCGTGACACATCTCCTTCGCATAGAGTTGATCAGGCTGTTGATTGTGGCCTGTGGAATGTTGTCCCACTACTCTTCAATGGCTGTGTGAAGTTGCTGGATATTGGCGGGAACACTCTGTCGTACATGTCGATCCAGAGCATCCCAAACATGCTGAATGGGTGACATGTCTGGTGAAAAATTGGGACATTTTCAGCTTCCAGGAATTGTGTAGAGATCCTTGCGACATAGGGGTGTGCATTTTTCTTGCTGAAATATTAGGTGATGGCAGCGGATTAAATGGCACGGTAAATAATATAATAGTACTCGTAGGAATGGTTTTCATCTTTAGCTCACAATCTGTGGATACTATACGATTAGAAATGTTCAACATAACAGCACAATTGAAAAATAAACTGCATGTCAACAGTGTGCGCAACTGGTTAACTGAAGTCAGGTGCAGGAGAGCAGAGATGAGTGAACAGGCACACTTTATTTGGCAGAAGGAAAACAGCTGGTTAACTGAAGTGAGGTGCAGGAGAGCAGAGATGAGTGAACAGGCACACTTTATTTGGCATTAGGAAAACAAAGGCAAAAGCGAATAGCGCACTCGTCACACAAATAATGTACAGCATACAATACCACGGGTTCCAAACAAGACCCGGCGAAAAACCAGTATGAAGCGTCACACATGACACGTAAATGAACAATTACACACACAGACATGGGGGGGAACAGAGGATAATATACACGTAGAGTGATGAGGGGATGTAAAACAGGTGTGCGGAAAAACAAGACAAAACAAATGGAAAATGAAAGGTGGAGCGGCGATGGCTAGAAGACCGGTGACGTCGACTGCCGAGCGCCGCCCGAACAAGGAGAGGAGCCGACTTCGGCGGAGTCGTGACACTGCACATGGAAACCAAACGAGGGTGGACTATAGTGATAGGTAGGATGGGCTGAAGGGTGGGATTAAAGAGCTTATGTTTGGTAATGTATTATTGTTATGTGACTGCTTTATATAAAAGTACGATGTATGTAAAATGTATATGTAAAATGTGTATGCAAAATGTATGTCTATGTAGCCGAAAAGCTGTAAACAAAACAAGATATCTGTCATCCGAAGACGGGGGGAGGTGGATTGGTTAATACTATAGATACTTTTTTTTTAAATGGCATGATAATGGGTTAGTTAGGATCTCGTCACGGTGCGTTCGAATTGCCCTCTGTGTCATTGTCCGTAGCAACCACCACCATGGGCCACTCGGTTCACAACGTTGACATCAGCAAACCGCTCACCCACCCGGCACCATACACGTGGTCTGCAGTTGTCTGGCTAGTTGGACGTACTGCCAAATTCTCTAAAACAACGTTGGCCCCCAATTTATGGTAGAGAAATTAACATTCAATTCTCTGGTAACCGCTCTGGTGAATATTCCTGTAATCAGCATGCAAATTGCACGCTCCCTCAAAACTTGAGACATCTGTGGTATTGTGTTGTGTGACAAAACTTCACATTTTAGAGTGGCCTTTTATTATCCCCTGCACAAGGTGCACCTGTGTAATGATCATGCTGTTTAATCAGCTTCTTGATATGCCACACCTGTCAGGTGGATGGATTATTTCGGCAAAGGAGAAATGCTCACTAACAGGGATGTAAACCAATTTGTGCTCAAAATTTGAGAAAAATAAGCTTGTGCGTATGGAACATTTCTGAGATCTTTAATTTCAGCTCATGAAACATGGGACCAATACTTTACATGTTGCGTTTATATTTTTGTTCAGGATATTATGATATGATTATATTCTTATTCCCATTTCAAAATATATGAATTAACACTGCATGCTAAGATTGACGATCAATAATTTAACATATGGTTAATTTTAAAATGAGTGAGATTTTTTATTTGGTTTTAGATGAGTCAAATGCCTTCTCAGAGAATAACTGGTCTGGCACATTCCCCCGCAACCATCACACATACTCTCATGCAAACCTCCTCCTCCTTGTCCTACCAAAAATAAACATACTTCTCAACCTCTCCCACATGTCAGAGTTCAAACATCTTCAGTCCCGAGGAGCTCCATGGCATCCACACCTGGGTTCAAATACTATGCGAAATCTTTCAAATACGTATACTATTTGCTCTAGCCTGGCCAGCATCCCAGAACGGTGGGGTTTGATCTTTTGTGACAATTCTATTGGTTCCACTGCGCCAGGTGAGCTCAATCAAGGCCAGCTGAAGTATTTCAAATTATTTCGAATAGTATCTGAAACCAGGTCAGACGACATCTGGTCTTTCTCCGCTACTTCCTAAATGACGGCTCTGGAGCTACTTTTGTCTTCACCCTAAAACAATATCAGGGGAAGTAGAACCTCGTAAAGTATGGCTACATCCCCAGTCATCTCCCAGTCATCTTACTGGGAACCTGATGCATGTTCATACACAAGCCTGCATGGGAGGCTGGATGTATCCTTTATACGATGAGCTAGGACATTAGGAAGAGAGGAGAAGAGAGGGGGAAGAGAAGGAGGGGAGGGCAGTGGATAGGATGGGAGGGGAGGGCAGCGAGGAGAGGAAATGAGAGAAGAGAGGAGAAGAAAGGGAACTAGGCAGGTGTGATCTGAAATGTAAGATCCCAGAAATGTTCCATCTCTCACCATTTTACCACCGTGGCCCAGGATATCCCAGGATATCCAAAAATAGAGAATAGGAAAACCTTCCACCAAAACATCTTCTACTCCAGGTTAGGATGTTGAGATTGGTGCTGTGAATGAATACATTTCCACAAAGATGGTTTAATTACCTCTCGCTCTCTCCTTTCCATCACCCTCACTTCACTATGAAAACACCCTCCATGTCTAATAAACCCACAGATGTTTTATTTTACATTTATTGAACTAGGCAAGTGAGTTAAAAACAAATTATTATTTACAATGACAGCCTACTCCGGACAACGCTGTGCCATTTGTGTGCCGCCCTATGGGACTCCCAATCACAACCGGATGTGATACAGCCTGGATTCGAACCAGGTACTATAGTGACGCCTCTTGCACTGAGATATAGTGCATTTGATCTCTGGGCCACTCAGGAGCCCAAGAATACCCTCTCTGTCTAACTAACTAAATAACTAACCCACAGAACACCCTCCCTGTCTAACTAACTAACTGTGACTGGTAACAGGATAAATACAAATAATAATAATAATAATAATAATAGTAGTAAACAATATGGCAGCAGTATATGTGTTGGGTGGGTGTCTGCGTGGTGGTGTTTGTATGTGAGCATGTGTGTGTGTGTGTGTGTGTGGGGGGGGGGGTGTTAGTGTGAGGCTGTGTGTGTGTGGGTGTTGGTGTGTGGGGTTGGTGTGTGTGTTAGTGTGAGGGTGTGTGTGTGTGTGTGTGTGTGTGTGTGTGTGTGTGTGTGTGTGTGTGTGTGTGTGTGTGTGTGTGTGTGTGTGTGTGTGTGTGTGTGTGTGTCTGTTGTGTGTCAGTGTAGGCTTGATAGAAAAATGACATACAGAAATATCTCATATACATATAAGTATACACACCCCTGAGTCAATACTTTGTAGAAGCACCTTTGGCAGCAATTGCAGCTGTTAGTATTTCTGGGTAAGTCTCTAAGAGCTTTTCACACCTGGATTGTGCAATATTTGTCTATTCATCTTTTCAAAATGTTTCAAGCTCTGTCAAATTGGTTGTTGATCATTGCTAGACAACCATTTTCAGGTCTTGCCATAGATTTTCAAGTAGTTTAAGTTCAAACTGTAACTCAGCCACTCACTGTCTTCTTGGTAAGCAAATCTAGTGTATATTTGGCCTTGTGTTTTAGGTTATTGTCCTGCTGAAAGGGGAATTCATCTCCCAGTCTGGTAGAAAGAGACTGACCAGATTTTCCTCTAGGATTTTGCCCGTGCTTAGCTACATTCCGTTTTGTTTTTTTCTCCTGAAAATATGGAGAGTGGTACTCAGTAATGTGTTGTATCGGATTTGCCCCAAACATAACACTTTGTATTCAGGACAAAAAGTGAATGGCTTTGCCACATTTTTTTCAGCATTACTTTAGTGCCTTGTTGAAACAGGATGCAAGTTTTCAAATATTTTATTCTGTGGAGTAACTACAATATGGTTGATCCATCCTCGGTTTTCTACTATCACAGCTATCTATAACTGTTCTAAAGTCACTATTGGTCTCATGGTGAAATCCCTGATTGGTTTCCTTCCTCTCCAGCAACTGAGTTAGGAAGGATGCCTGTATCTTTGTGTATTTATACACCATCCGGAAGTGTAATTAATAACTTCACCATGCTCAAAGGGATATTCATGTCTTTTTTACCCATCTACCAATAGGTGCCCTTCTTTGTGAGGCATTGGAAAACCTCCCTGGTCTTTGTGGTTGAATCTGTGTTTGAAATTCACTGCTTGAATGAGGGACCTTACAGATAATTGTATGTGTGGAGTACAGAGATGAGGTAGTCATAAACAAGTCATGATAAACGCTATTATTGCACACTGAGTGAGTCCATTCAACTTATTATGTGATTTGCTAAGCACATTTTTACTCCAGAACTTATTTAGGCTTGCCACAAACAAAAATAAAAGGTTGAATGTGATAGTCTGTCTATAACCAGCCTGAGTAGGCCTATCACTCCATTAGGTTGAATGTAATAGTCTGTCTATAACCAGCCTGAGTAGGCCTATCACTCCATTAGGTTGAATGTGATAGTCTGTCTATAACCAGCCTGGGTAGGCCTATCACTCCATTAGGTTGAATGTGATAGAGTCCTTATAACCAGCCTGAGTAGGCCTATCACTCCATTAGGTTGAATGTGATAGAGTCCTTATAACCAGCCTGAGTAGGCCTATAACTCCATTAGGTTGAATGTAATAGTCTGTCTATAACCAGCCTGAGTAGGCCTATCACTCCATTAGGTTGAATGTGATAGTCTGACTATAACCAGCCTGGGTAGGCCTATCACTCCATTAGGTTGAATGTGATAGAGTCCTTATAACCAGACTGAGTAGGCCTATCACTCCATTAGGTTGAATGTGATAGAGTCCTTATAACCAGCCTGAGTAGGCCTATAACTCCATTAGGTTGAATGTAATAGTCTGTCTATAACCAGCCTGAGTAGGCCTATCACTCCATTAGGTTGAATGTGATAGTCTGACTATAACCAGCCTGAGTAGGCCTATCACTCCATTAGGTTGAATGTAATAGTCTGTCTATAACCAGCCTGAGTAGGACTATAACTCCATTAGGTTGAATGTGATAGTCTGTCTATAACCAGCCTGAGTAGGCCTATCAGTCCATTAGGTTGAATGTAATAGTCTGTCTATAACCAGCCTGAGTAGGACTATAACTCCATTAGGTTGAATGTGATAGTCTGTCTATAACCAGCCTGGGTAGGCCTATCACTCCATTAGGTTGAATGTAATAGTCTGCCTATAACCAGCCTGAGTAGGCCTAACTCCATTCCTATTCTATTCAGAGGCTTAGAGAAATGTATCAAATTGGAAATGAACAATTATCAGGCTGGTTAATCTGATTTGAAAAAAATCCACCTGTACTCGGACCCCGTCCCACCTACTCAGACAGTCAGGAGCTGCTTCTGTGTTGTGGCATACTGCATACTAATAGGTATATGCTAAATAGTATGTGACGATGAGTACATAGTGTACAGTTTAAGTATGTTGAAATACCCATACTGTAGTACTCCAGTATGGGTATTCGGACATGGCCACTATTTATTTATAGACATCATAGTAATGTCAATTATCAGGATGCTCTCAGCCTCCCGAGGGAGAAGAGGCCTTCTTCATGACTGAGCTGGTGTGAGAAGACCCCCCCCCCCCCCTTGGTCTTGCTGACGTTAAGGGAGAAGTTATTGTCCTGGCATCGCCATTGGTTGATCAGGCCTACCACCGTCGTTCGTCTGCAAACTTGATGATGGAGCTGGAGTTGTGCATGGCCACACAGTTGGGGTAAACAGGAAGTGCAGGAGGGGGCTAAGCACACACCCCTGCGGGGCTACAGTGTTGAGGGTCAGCGTGGCGGAGGTGTTGTTGCCTACCCTCACCACCTGGGGGAGGCCCATCAGCATATCCAGGATCCAGTTGCAGAAGGAGGACTTCAGTCCCAGGGTCCTGAGTATGTTGATGAGCTTGGAGGGCACTATGGTGTTGAACGCTGAGCTGTAGTCGATGAACAGCATTTTCATATAGGTATTCCTCTTGTCCAGGTGGGAGAGGGCAGAGTGGAGTGCAATTGAGATTGCATCGTCTGTAGGTCTGTTGGGGTGGTATGCAAATTGGAGTGGGTCCAGAGTGTCTGGGATGATGGTGTTGATGTGTGCCTTAACCAGCCTCTCAAAGCACTTCATTATTACACATGTGAGTGCTACAGGGTGGTAGTCATTGTGGCATGAAGTCTTAGAGTTCTTGGAAACAGGAATGATGGCGGTCAGATTGAGACGTGGGGATTACCAGACTGGGACAAGGAGAGGTTGAAAATTACCCTGAATATACCTGACAGCTGTTCTGTGTATGCTCTGAGAACATGCCCTGGAATATCGTCCGACCCCACGGCCTTGTGAGTGTTGACAAGATTAAAAGCCTTACTCGCATCGGCCTCGGAGAGCGAGATCACCCACTCCTTTGTGTCAGTGGGGAACCTCATGCACGGTTCGGTGTTGTTTTCATTGAGGCAAATCACGGTAGTAATCCGTAATGTAATCCGTAATGTAATCTGTAATGGACTGAATTACCTGCCACATGCGTCAAGCGTCGAAGCCGGTGTAATAGGATTCAAAACTGCAAATGCCGCCTGGGCCCTCACTCATAACTGCATCCCAAATGGAAGTAGGGGACAATGTAGGGAATAGCATGTAACTTCGGACGCAATCATAGAAGCGTGTCCCCACAGGTTTGCCACCATTTTACATTCTGATTATGTCACACGGAATGACGCTGGAGAGGCAAGGCAGGTACGGGAAGTCAAACATTTAATATATAACGGACATGGAACGAGACAGGAACAGCGTCAGAAAACAAGTAATACAGACAAATAACAATTAATGCAGAAGCGGGGAACAGAGCTGGGGAACTGACAAATATAGGGGCGGTAATAACAGGTGATGAGTGAGTCCAGGTGAGTCCAATATCACTGATGCGCGTGACGAGGGAAGGCAGGTGTCCGTAATGGATGATAGGAGTGCGTGATGCAGGGCAGCCTGGCGCCCCCAAGCACCAGGGGGGAGAGTAGGAGCAGACGTGACAGTACCCCCACTCTAGGGGCGCCACCTGGCGTCCCACCTGGGCGAACCGGACGAGACATGGGCACTGGGCAAGCAGGGTTGGGGCGTGGAAGCCCAACGAACCGGCAGGAGCGTGAGAGCCTGGCGAGCCGGCTGAGGCATGGAAGCCCAACGATCCGGCTGAGGCAAGACGCCTGTCGATCCCGCTGCAGAGAGGTAACCCGAAGATCCGATGGAGTGTGACGTGGGATGGGCGCCATCCGAGCCAACCGGGGAAAGGAAACCTCTCGAGCCGGCTAGGGCGTGGAAGCCTGACAAGCTGGCTAGGCACCCCCGGTTCCATCGGTGGCAACACAGAGCCGATGCCACCATACCAACCGAAACGCCAGTACTCCCCGATGCTTCGCGTAAAGGCTTCTGCATTCTGTTACGTGGAATGACGCTGGAGAGGCGAAGCAGGTACGGGGAGTCAACGATTTAATATATAACGGACATGGAACGAGACAGGAACAGCGTCAGAAAACAAGTAATATAGACAAATAATTAATGCAGAAGCGGGGAACAGAGCTGGGGAACTGACAAATATAGGGGAGGTAATAACAGGTGATGAGTGAGTCCAGGTGAGTCCAATATCACTGATGCGAGTGACGAGGGAAGGCAGGTGTGCGTAAGGGATGATAGGAGTGCGTGATGCAGGGCAGCCTGGCGCCCTCAAGCGCCAGGGGGGTGGGGGAGCGGGAGCAGACGTGACAGATTAAAGTTGACAGTAAATCACCAGTAAATTCCCGCTAAAGTTTAAAGGCTTTACCGCTAATAAATACCAAAATGGAGCTAATATAGACTGTGGTTCTTGGAATGTACCTACAGTAGAATCGTGTTGCTCAACCTCCAGGGAAGAAGCTATGCACAGGAGACAGACTCAGTGATGTGATAGCCACAGGGAGACTAAATAACACACACAGATGCAGCATGCATTCCTATTAGTCCTAGGCTATGGAGGCAATCTATATAAACGCAGCTGCCACTACAATAAAGCCGTTAGACGCAGTCTATCATAGCGCGCTGAGCTTTATTACAGGCGACAATGTTAGTACTCATCACTTCGTTCTCTACCAGAAAGTTGGTTGGCCTTCTTTGACGTCACGTAGGTTGATACATTGCTATGTTAAAGCCCTTTTATAAAAAGTCCCACTGTACCTAACATCGTTACTAAACTTTAGACGTACGACTTACCACCCCAGGTCTCAGGGATGGTTAACTCTAGAAATTCCTTTGGGCTCTCCTGAGTTAGGTAAATCAGGATTTGAGCTTTCTTGCACCTTATTTGTTTAGGGTGGCAGCAAGCGGTGAAGAGTGTTGTGCCAGTAACTGCAAAGTTTCTGGTTCGAATCCCTGAGCTGACGAAGTGAATAATCTGTTGATGTGCCCTTGAACAAGGCACTTAACCCTAATTGTTCCTGTAAGTTGCTCTGGAAAAGAGTGTCTGCTAAAATGTACATTTGTGGAACAGTCCTCAAAATGTTCTTAAATGTGATGTCATGGTATTTCTAGGGCAATTCAGAAAGCTGATTGAGGACCTTATTACTGATGAATGTGTGTGTTTTTTAATGACTGCGAAACTGCTGTTGGGTATGGGTGGGTGGGTGGGGGCGTGCAATGTGAATCCAACACCGTGTGTTGGTCCAATTAGTGTGGGGATCGTGGTTAGACTGGCATTACACTGTTACAGATGCAGCGGCTCACCTAAAGGACTGTCCTTCAGTATACATGAGCGGACTGTATCCAGTGGTGTAAAGTACTTAAGTAAAAATACATTAAAGTACTAGTTAAGAAGTATTTTGGGGTATCTGTATTTACTTTGCTATTTATATTTTTGCCAACTTTTACATTTACTTCACTACATTCCTAAAGAAAATAATGTACTTTTTACTCCATACATTTCCCTGACACCCAAAAGTCCTTGTTACATTTTGACAGGAAAATTGTCCAATTCACACACTTCTCAAGAGAACATCCCTGGTCATCCCTTCTGCCTCTGATCTGGCAGACTCATTAAACACAAATGCTTGGTTTGTAAATGATGTCTGAGTGTTGGGGTGTACCCCTGGCTATCTATAAATGATGTCTAAGTGTTGGGGTGTACCCCTGGCTATCTATAAATGATGTCTGAGTGTTGGGGTGTACCCCTGGCTATCTATAAATGATGTCTGAGTGTTGGGGTGTACCCCTGGCTATCTATAAATGATGTCTGAGTGTTGGGGTGTACCCCTGGCTATCTATAAATGATGTCTGAGTGTTGGGGTGTACCCTTGGCTATCTATAAATGATGTCTGAGTGTTGGGGTGTACCCCTGGCTATCTATAAATGATGTCTGAGTGTTGGGGTGTACCCCTGGCTATCTATAAATGATGTCTGAGTGTTGGGGTGTACCCCTGGCTATCTATAAATGATGTCTGAGTGTTGGGGTGTACCCTTGGCTATCTATAAATGATGTCTGAGTGTTGGGGTGTACCCTTGGCTATCTATAAATGATGTCTGGGTGTTGGGGTGTACCCCTGGCTATCTATAAATGATGTCTGAGTGTTGGGGTGTACCCTTGGCTATCTATAAATGATGTCTGAGTGTTGGGGTGTACCCTTGGCTATCTATAAATGATGTCTGAGTGTTGGGGTGTACCCCTGGCTATCTGTAAATGATGTCTGAGTGTTGGGGTGTACCCCTGGCTATCTATAAATGATGTCTGAGTGTTGGGGTGTACCCCTGGCTATCTATAAATGATGTCTGAGTGTTGGGGTGTACCCCTGGCTATCCGTCATTAAAAAACATAAAAACATAGTGCTGTCTGGTTTGCTTAATATGAGGAATTTGAAATGATTGATACTTTTACTTTTGATACTTAAGTACATTTTGGCAATTACATTTATTTTTGATACTTAAAGTATATTTTAAACCAAATAGTTTTAGACTTTTACTCAAGTAGTATTTTACTGAGTGACTTTCACTTTTACTTGAGTCATTTTCTGTTAAGGTATCTTTACTTTTACTCAAGTATGACAATTGATTACTTTTTCCACCACTGACTGTATCTAACATCACGTGTCTGAAGAGGATGAAGCTTTGACTATTGTTTCATCATAACAGATTCTACGGATCATGTCCTTTAGTAAATTATACAAGCAGACAAGGTCCACGTGTCTGTCCACAGCCTGAGGGGATGAGAGTTTGACTACCGTAACAGCGGATCTCTTACTGTCCGTTAATAAATTATACATGTGTTGTAAATCATTCATATACTCTCCAACTTTCAGGCAATAGACGAGGGAGAGGAGGAAGCGATCAGTCTGAATTCAGAGGACATTGATCATCTAAAAGGGAGAACTGCACGGTGTCCATGTTAGGACAGTGTCAGTCTGACGTAACCAACTCTGGGTGACTCTGAGTGAAAAGTTTCATGGACATAGGAATCTGTCCTAATATGGACAGCGTAGAAATGGCATTGTATCATGACGTCAGAGCTTATTACGCTAAAAGGCTTTAGGAAGGACAGTTCTGGGGAAGATATGGTTGCTTACTGCCCTGTTCAGGTATGTGCATCCAAGTGAGCTATGTGTGAAACGGAGGAAGATGGAGCAATGAACGCTTCCCTTGGAGTGACTCAGTCAGTTTAACTCCCACTGAAATATGTCGAGTGAAAGACGAGAAAACTGAGTTCAGATCAACCAAGCCCAGTGTTTCCCACCAAATGGGTCAAGAGAGATCAACTATTGGGTTGTGGCTAATTCCTTTTTGGTTGCTTCTTGAGACCGAGTCCTGTTTAGAAAGAGCCTATTTGTTTTGTTGACTTGGTGGATCACAAGAACTTTCCCAAAGATTCGTTTAGGTCATTTTTCAAAAATGCCTGGGAACCTCTGGTCTAGCGGAAGACCATTCAATCACTCTAAACGTGTGCCATTCATAAACCTGTGTCCCAAATGGCACCATATTCCCTACATAGTGCACTACTTTGGACCAGAGCCCTATGAATCCTGGTTAAAAGTAGTGCACTATATAGGGAATAGGGAATAGGATGCCATATGGGATCCTATTCCCTATATAGTCATCGGCCAGGAAAGTGAAGTCCTCCACGAAACAGAACCAGTGACACATCAGACAGCTAAATATAGTGTTTACAGGGGCTCCGCCTCAGTGACACAGTTTTACATTTCTGTTAAACTTTATCTAAATTCTTGGCACACATGTTAAATGCAAAACCATTGACCTTCTGTCACGCCCTGGCCATAGAGAGGGTTTTATTCTCTATTTTGGTTAGGCCAGGGTGTGACTAGGGTGGGCATTCTATGTCCTTTTTTCTATGTTTTGTATTTCTTTGTTTTGGCCGGGTATGGTTCTCAATCAGGGACAGCTGTATATCGTTGTCTCTGATTGAGAGCCATACTTAGGCAGCCTGTTTTCCTTTGGGTTTCGTGGGTGGTTAATTTCTGTTTAGTGTTGCTAACCTGACAGAACTGTTTGGCAGTCGTTTTTTGTTTATGCGTTCTCAGTACAATAAATACTTGATGAGCACTCAACACACTGCGCCTTGGTCTACTCCCTGCAACAGCCGTTACACCTTCCCTACATGGTAATCAAATGTTTTTTTCCACATTCTGAAAAATATTTATATTTATAGTTTAGTTTATTTATTTGCACAAATAGAAAGACAGTTTTGCACACACCCAGATAAAAGGAAAATCCAAGATAAGACCTCTTTCTTAACCACATTTATTTCTCCTAGACATGATTAAGCACAATTCAACACCAATATGATATTTTCACTATTTTCTCATACTTTCTCAAATACATGTACCTGAGAAATAGCCTATTTCTTGTCTCACTATGATCAAGCTACAAGATCTCAAAATGTTCTGGGGTAAGTCTCATTTTAATGTTCTGTGGTAAGTCTCATTTTAATGTTCTGTGGTAAGTCTCATTTTAATGTTCTGGGGGTGAGTCTCATTTTAATGTTCTGGGGGTGAGTCTCATTTTAATGTTCTGGGGGTGAGTCTCATTTTAATGTTCTGGGGGTAAGTCTCATGTTAATGTTCTGGGGGTAAGTCTCATGTTAATGTTCTGGGGGTAAGTCTCATTTTAATGCTCTGGGGGTGAGTCTCATTTTAATGCTCTGGGGGTGAGTCTCATTCCAAGGCTCTGGGGGTGAGTCTCATTCCAAGGCTCTGGGGGTGAGTCTCATTCCAAGGCTCTGGGGGTGAGTCTCATTCCAAGGCTCTGGGGGTGAGTCTCATTCCAAGGCTCTTAATTTCTCTCAAAACCTTCAATGAGTGAGAAACAGCAAGATCTAAAGAAACTCTGTTGTCTCATTGATGACTGTATCCAACGTCTCATATGTTTCACATCCAAGTCTCAACACTTTAGTTCTTACTCAGATCCAAGTAGAAGATCTTACCAGTTTCTTCAAAGTTTCCTCACCCATTTATGACGGTGCAATTTCTCAAATATATCTGTTATCACATTCAAGTCTAACACCGCTTAAACTTAATCTTCATCTTATTTGGATAATTTGTTTAATAAATCAAGATCTCAAAATGTTCTTGTAAGTCTTATTTTGCATCAATGTAAAGATCAGATGTTCTCTAAGGCAAAATGGTGGTAATTCGCTCAGCTAGAATATAATTTAACCCATTTCTTTAAAATCATTTTTTTAAATGATTCTTTATTAAATAACGGCACAATTAACTACACATCCAATGTACAGTATAGATGTTGTGACAGCGGAGGGTATGGGTTGCTGCATACCCAGAACCTACCTGTGGAGTATCAGTCACTACAGTATGTTAATGAAACTACTGAAATAGAAAACAAAATATCCTAGACATGAACAAATCAAGCCATATGTTTACAAAGCATTAATAACAATGATGAAAGACAAAGTAGTGTGCCGCCATAGGCAGAACTGAGCCCAAACACGACTCCAACTCGATCATTAAGTTTGCTGACGGTAGGCCTGATCACCGACAACGATGAGACGGCCTATAGGAAGGTCTGAGAACTGTCAGTGTGGTGCCAGGACAACATCTCCCTCAATGTGAGCAAGACAAAGGAGCTGATCGTGGACTACAGGAAAAGGCGGGCCGAACAGGCCCCCCATTCACATTGACAGGGCTGTTGTAGAGCGGGTCAAGAGTTTCAAGTTTCTTGGTGTCCACATTACCAACAAACTATCATGGTCCAAACATACCAAGACAGTCGTGAAGATGGCAATACAAAACCTTTTCCCCCTCAGGAGACTGAAAAGATTTGGCATTGGTCCCTAGATCCTCAAAACGTTCTACAGCTGCACCATCGAGAGCATACTAACCGGTTGCATCACCGCCTGGTCTGGCAACTGCTTGGCATCTGACCGTAAGACGCTACAGAGGGTAGAGCAAACGGCCCAGTACATCACTGGGGGCAAGCTTCCTGCCATCCAGGACCTATATAATAGGCAGTGTCAGAGGAAAGCCCATAAAATTGTCAGAGACTCCAGTCACCCAAGTTACAGACTTTTCTCTGCTTCCGCATGGCAAGCGATACTGGAGCGCCAACTCTGTGACCATAAGGCTCCTCAGCAGCTTCTACCACCAAGCCATAAGACTGCTGAACAATTAATAAAATCACCACCAGACAATTTACATTGATTTCCGCCCCCCTTCCCTTTCGTACACTGCTGCTACTCTCTGTTTATTATCAATGCATAGTCACTTCACCCCTAACTACATGTACAAATTACCTCAACTAACCTGTACCCCCGCACACTGACTTGGTACCGGTGCCCCCCTGTATATAGCCTCATTACTGTTTTTCTTTTTGTGTTACTTTTTACTAGGTGCTGCTAGGTGACCTAAATTGGGATATGCTTAACACCCCGGCCGTCCTACAATCTAAGCTAGATGCCCTCAATCTCACACAAATTATCAAGGAACCTACCAGGTACCACCCCAAATCCGTAAACATGGGCACACTCATAGATATCATCCTGACCAACTTTCCCTCTAAATACACCTCTGCTGTTTTCAACCAGGATCTCAGCGATCACTGCCTCATTGCCTGCGTCCGTTATGGGTCCGCAGTCAAACGACCACCCCTCATCACTGTCAGACGCTCCCTAAAACACTTCTGCGAGCAGGCCTTTCTAATCGACCTGGCCTGGGTATCCTGGAAGGATATTGACCTCATCCTGTCAGTAGAGGATGCCTGGTTGTTCTTTAAAAGTGCTTTCCTCACCATCTTAAATAAGCATGCCCCTTTCAAAAACATGTAGAACTAAGAACAGATATAGCCCTTGGTTCACTCCAGACTTGACTGTCCTTGACCAACACAAAAACACCCTGTGGGGTACTGCACTAGCATCGAATATGCAGCTTTTTAGGGAAGTCAGGAACCAATACACACAGTCAGTTTGAAAAGCAAAGGCTAGCTTTTTCAAACAATAATATGCATCCTGCAGCACTAATTCCAAAACATTTTGGGACACTGTAAAGTCCATGGAGAATAAGAGTACCTCCTTCCAGCTGTCCACTACACTGAGACTAGGAAACCCTGTCACAATAATCGTGAATTTCAATAAACATTTATCTACGGCTGGCCATGCTTTCCACATGGCTACCCCGGCCAACAGCTCTGCGCCCCCCGCAGCAACTGGCCCAAGCAACCCCTATTACTAGTCGGTTCAACCTCTCTTTCGTATCGTCTGAGATTCCTAAAGACTGGAAATCGGCCGTGGTCATCCCCCTCTTCAAAGGGGGAGACACTCTAGACCCAAACTGTTACAGACCTATATCCATCCTGCCCTGCAGTGAACAAACAGATCACTGACTATTTTGAATCCCACCGTACCTTCTCCGCTATGCAATCTGGTCACGGGTGCACCTCAGCCACGTTCAAGGTCCTAAACGATATCATAACCGACATCGATAAGAGACATTACTGTGCAGCCATCTTCACCTGTCAATCACCGTATTCTTATCGGCAGGCTCAACAGCCTTGGTTACTCTAATGACTGCATCGCCTGGTTCACTAACAACTTCTCAGAGTTCAGTGTGTCAAATCGGAGGGCCTGTTGTCCGGACCTCTGGCAGTCTCTATGGGGGTGCCACAGGGTTTAATTCTCGGGCCGTCTCTTTTCTCTGTATATATCAATGATGTCGCTCTTGCTGCGGGTGATTCTTTGATCCACCTTTGCGCAGACGACACCATTCTGTATACATCTGGCCCTTCTTTGGACACTGTGTTAACAAACCTCCAAACGAGCTTTTACGCCATACAGCACTCCTTCCGTGGCCTCCAAATGCTAGTAAAACGAAATGCATGCTCTTCAACCAATCGCTGTCCGCACCCGCCCGCCCGACTAGCATCACTACTCTGGAAGGTTCTGACTTCGAATATGTGGAAACCTATAAATACCTAGGTGTCTGGCTAGACTGTAAACTCTCCTTCCAGACTCATATAAAGTATCTACAATCCAAAGTTAAATCTACAATCGGCTTCCTATTTTGCAACAAAGCCTCCTTCACTCATGCTGCCAAACATACCCTCGTAAAACTATCCTGCCAATGACTGAAATGAATTGCAAAAATCACTGAAGTTGGAGACATATCTTCCTCACTAACTTTAAGCATCAGCTGTCAGAGCAGCTTACCGATCGCTGCAGCTGTACACAGCCCATCTGTAAATAGCCCATCCAACCAACTACCTACCTCATCCCCATATTTGTTTTTGTTTTTCTGCTCTTTTACACACCGGTATTTCTACTTGCACATCCGCATCTGCACATATATCACTCCAGTGTAAATTGCTAAATTGTAATTACTTCGCCACTATTGGCCTATTTATTGCCTTACCTCCTTACTTCATTTTGCACACACTTTATACAGATATTTCTATTGTGTTCTTGACTGTACGTTTGTTTATCCCATGTGTAACTCTGTGTTGTTTTTGTCGCACTGCATGGCTTTATCTTGGCCAGGTCATAGTTGTATATGAGAACTTGTTCTCAACTGGCCTATTTGGTTAAATAAAGGTGAAATAAAAAATATATTATTTTTTACTTTAATCTAATTGGTAAATATTTTCTTAACTCTTCTTGAAGTGTTGTGGAGGAATCACACAAGTTACAAATGTCTCTTGAACTGCAATGTTGTTGATTAAGGGCTTGTAAGTAAGCATTTCATGGTAAGGTCTAAACTTGTTGTGTTCGGCGCATGTGAAAAATAAAGTTTGATTTGTTTTAATGACTATAAAGCTATCTTTTCCGTGTTCTTAAGTTAGCTTGTGCTAATCTTTCTCCGGAGTATTGGGGAAATGCCACACAAAAACAAAGCCAGGCATTGAGGATAGATCCATACAAACAACTTTGCCCAGAACCTGCTGCAGAGTGACAACAACCATCCGTACAGGGGTTTCCAGAAGGGGCACGATATGAAAACATGTGCCACTTGTTGCATAATGTTGCAACAGGCAGATATCTGCTCTCTCAAATTCACAAACAATGGCTAACGTGGAGGAGTTGCCAGATTCTTCATGTGTGAAAAAGAACACACGTGGCCATACTTGATCTATGTCCCATTACGATATATATACAATAGTGAAGTTGTTTCATCTTTTGTCTTTCTTGTAATGTCTGGATGTGAGCTGTGTTCTACCAACCTGAGCCCATTTAAAGGCTCTCAGAGATCTGTTTTGAATGGGGTGACCTACACACTCTTCCAAGGTAGTCAGATTATGTTCTTCAAGTTGATCACACTTGTCCTTAAATAACTACTTTCATGGCAAAAGCTGTAGTCATTGGACATTCTGGCAGAGAATTCTGCAATGGCATTGCCAGGTTTTACACTTCATGCAATTATTGGAAGAGACTGTACAAGACCAACAGCATTTACTATCTGAGTAAGTAGGTATATTTTGAGTGCCATGTATAAGCCGTAGCAAATGGCCGTTGTATCCACAAAATGGAAACATGAATGTGGCCCACAAAAACATTAGTAAGCACATGACTCCAAGCAGTACAGAGTGCATGCAGTCAACAGCATTCCCACGAATGAGGTCAAAACGTTCAAGTTTACTGAGCCAAGTAGGACCCTTAACACCATGCACAGTGCTTTGAGTCTCAAAGGCTGATTTTGCGTCATCAATTAACTTGTCTTGTGTTCGCTGTGGGCCTTTTGGGTTGTCCTGCTGAAATGGGAAAGCATGCATATGTCCTTTCACTCCAGTTTTCACAGTCACTCCAGGCTGTTCACATTTGAGGCATCCAAATTTACCATTGAATTGCATAGTGTTGGAGACCAATGCCCTTGCAGGCAAGTCACACGTTCCAGCGCTAGTCAAAACTTTGCATAGAAAAGACTTTAAGGTCTTGCTGTATCTAACAAAAACACCATACTCTTCAAGCTTATGTAAAGTGCTGCTTAAAGGCTTCAGGAATGTCAACATGGAAGGTTTGGAGCAAAAATCATATTTTCTCTTTCAGTGCATTCACTGTAGCTCTTTTTATTTAACTAGGCAAGTCAGGTAAGAACAAATTCTTATTTTCAATGACAGCCTAGGAACAGTGGGTTAACTGTTCAGGGTCAGAACGACAGATTTTTACCTTGTCAGCTCGGGGATTCAATCTTGCAACCTTTCGGTTACTAGTCCAACGCTCTAACCACTAGGCTACCTGCCACCCTCAATTTGAAGATTTAAAAATATGCACTTCATCAGTGTTCCAGGTAAATTATATATTTCTAGGATCACTTAATGGCCCACCAACAGCTGCATATTTTCTGTACACCTCTCCATCATATATATCCTCAATGTTATCTCTTCTCTTTTTCTGTCTGTTGAATCTGAAATTCAGTTTTTCTTTGAAACCCTATTTTGCAAACAGCATCTGCAGTGGCTCCTCAATAGAAACTTCAATAAAATAAGATGTTGCTTCCTCTTTCAGCACACTGGCACCACAAGATTGACATATGCTATCATCCTTCTCAACTAATACCAAACAGTGCCTACAATACTTGTGCAAAATATAGGATACTGTAGCAGAGTAGGGGAAAAATTCTCTGAATTTGTGTACGCTGCTCAAACAATCTGTGTTAAACTGCTCTGGAAAAAGCAACGTTTTCAGTTTCAGTAAGTCAATGAGGGCCTTTCCAGGGACTTTGTGACAATTTCTATATGCTATTATGATAAGCAGGCACTCAGCAACAGTTGTAGGGGTAGAGTGGTTGTTCCGCATTAATCACTGAATCCTCCTTGCATGTTGAAGGAGCTCCATCTCTGCCAGCAACATTTTCAAATTCCTCATCCCAGTTTACACCATCATCCTCCATGGTATCATTAAACTCCTCGTCTCAGTTTAGTCCATCATCATAGGCTGACTCCTCCCTGGTATCATTAAACTCCTCATCCCAGTTTACACCATCATCCTCCCTGGTATCATTAAACTCCTCGTCCCAGTTTACACAATCATCATCCCTGGTATCATTAAACTCCTCGTCCCAGTTTACACAATCATCATCCCTGGTATCATTAAACTCCTCGTCCCAGTTTACACAATCATCAAAGGCAGACTCCTCCATGGTATCATTAAACTCCTCGTCTCAGTTTAGTCCATCATCATAGGCTGACTCCTCCCTGGTATCATTAAACTCCTCGTCCCAGTTTACACAATCATCAAAGGCAGACTCCTCCCTGGTATCATTAAACTCCTCATCCCAGTTTACACAATCATCAAAGGCAGACTCCTCCCTGGTATCATTAAACTCCTCGTCTCAGTTTACACAATCATCCTCCCTGGTATCATTAAACTCCTCATCCCAGTTTACACAATCATCAAAGGCAGACTCCTCCATGGTATCATTAAACTCCTCGTCTCAGTTTAGTCCATCATCATAGGCTGACTCCTCCCTGGTATCATTAAACTCCTCGTCCCAGTTTACACAATCATCCTCCCTGGTATCATTAAACTCCTCATCCCAGTTTACACCATCATCCTCCCTGGTATCATTAAACTCCTCGTCCCAGTTTACACCATCATCCTCCCTGGTATCATTAAACTCCTCGTCCCAGTTTACACAATCATCCTCCCTGGTATCATTAAACTCCTCATCCCAGTTTACACCATCATCCTCCCTGGTATCATTAAACTCCTCATCCCAGTTTACACCATCATCCTCCCTGGTATCATTAAACTCCTCGTCCCAGTTTACACCATCATCCTCCCTGGTATCATTAAACTCCTCGTCCCAGTTTACACCATCATCCTCCCTGGTATCATTAAACTCCTCGTCCCAGTTTACACAATCATCAAAGGCAGACTCCTCCATGGTATCATTAAACTCCTCGTCTCAGTTTAGTCCATCATCATAGGCTGACTCCTCCCTGGTATCATTAAACTCCTCGTCCCAGTTTAGTCCATCATAATAGGTTGACTCCTTCATGGCAAGAGACTCCTCTTCAAAGACATCCCAATCTTCCTCAATGTGAATTTTCTCAATATTTTGCTCTGTATATGAGGCTTCTGGTCTTTGGTTGGAATGCTTTATATGTTGTGATGATCCTGTGAACAAGTGAAAACAATGTATATGGAAACAACAAACTAAATACAATCACTAATCCTTACACCTACAAAATGTATAGATTAGGTCCTAAATATTATTTTTTTTCTATTTGTGACAGAATTCATCTTTTGACTCATCTTGTACATTTTGTTGCCGTACAATAAAGCTACACTGTATTTGTGAAAAACTGTGTGTGTGTGTGTAGTACATGTGCAACCATACCTGTGGATGTGATACACCTGAGGTACAAATATGTTTTCGCCATCATTTACTTGGGATCAGTGGGCTGTAAGCTAGCCCTAATAATGTAGCCAAGTACCTGAAATTTGATTAGTGCTTTCCCCCAGCCTTCCTGAGTTATGCTCCATACCCAGCTGCATATACAGAAAAATAGAAGCAGGGATTATGAAAAAGTGTCACACCCTTATCTGTTTCACCTGTCCTTGTGCTTATCTCCACCCCCCTTCCAGGTGTGGCACATCTTCCCCACTTATCCCCTGGGTA
Organism: Salmo trutta; assembly: GCF_901001165.1. Classification (NCBI taxonomy): domain Eukaryota; kingdom Metazoa; phylum Chordata; class Actinopteri; order Salmoniformes; family Salmonidae; genus Salmo; species Salmo trutta. Next base: position 34,518,238 of record NC_042991.1, read on the forward strand.
TTTAAACCTGTGTTTCCTGTCTGTCTGTGCCAGTTTGTCTTGTTTGTTCAAGACAACTAGCGTTTTTGTCTCAGCTCCTGCTTTTCCTCAGTCTCTCTTTTTCTTGTCCTCCTGGTTTTGACCCTTGCCTGTCCTGACTCTGAGCCTGCGTCCTGTGCCTTTACTCTGGATTACCGACCTCTGCCCTCATTGGTATACACGAGGAGTTGCTTCCTGGTCTGATGGAAGGGATCCAGGACGTGACCGAATGTCACAACCTAACATTGGACGCTTTGCGGGAGCAATCCCGTGGGTTGCCTACTAGGCAGCCTACCACGACGGTAACCTCCTTTATTTCCTTTCATCATTTGAACAGTTCAAGGGAGCACACTCAGTAACCGGGCTGGTAGCAGCGCCGTCACCCCGGTTTCCCGGGAACCCCGCTTACCTCCCCTGGTGTGCTATGATGGAGATTCCAGAACCTGTAGGGCAATTCTCTCCCAGTGCTCCCTCGTTTTCAAGCTGCAGCCTTCTTCGTTCCCCTTGGACTGCTCAAAGATAGCGTACATTATTACGCTAATGTCCCGGAGGGCACTCGCCTGGGCCCCGGCGGTGTGGGAGCAACAATCCGTCTGGAGGTATTCGTGGCGGAGGTGAGAAAAGTTTGAGGCTCCGGTTTCCGGGAGAGAGGCTGCACGGAAGTTACTCCAACTTCGGCAGGGCTCCCTCAGTGTGGCAGACTATGCGGTGGATTTACTCAAGTTAGCAGCGGGTGCCTGGAAGCGCTGTTCGACACGTTCCTGCATGGATTATCGGAGGAAGTAAAGGACGAGCTTGCAGCCCGGGAACAACCAACGGATCTCGACTCACTCATCGCTTTAACCATCCAGATCGATGGTCGGGAACGTAGGAGGGAGAAGAGGTCTGATTGCGGTACCAATCGCTCACTCAAGGATCCCACCTTGCATCTGATGAACTCCGGAAGTCCCCGGAGTCTTCGTCCCTGAGAGGATCCGAGCTTACCCGAGTTCCTCCAAGAGCCTCCGAAGACTGCCGATTTGCCCCTTCCCGAGCCGATGCAGCTCAGCAGGGCTTGGCTGTCTCCAGCCGAATGTGTACGCAGACTTAAAACCCAAAGTTGTCTATATTGCGGTAGACATTACGTGTCTACCTGTCCCTTCAAGAGACATGGCTCATTGGTAGGAATGAGTACTCTGGTGGGTCTTAAAACCTGTTGGGGATAGGGGGCAGTATTTGCACGGCCGGATAAAAAACGTACCCGATTTAATCTGGTTACTACTCCTGCCCAGTAACTAGAATATGCATATAATTGTTTGATTTGGATAGAAAACACCCTAAAGTTTCTAAAACTGTTTGAATGGTGTCTGTGTATAACAGAACTCATTTGGCAGGCCAAAACCTGAGAAGATTCCAAACAGGAAGCGCTCTCTCTGACTATTTCTTGGCCTTCTTGATCATCTCTAACCAAAACAGGGGATCTCTGGCATAACGTGACATTTTCTAACGCTCCCATAGGCTCTCAGAAGGCGCCAGAACGATGAATGGTGACTTTGCAGGCAATGGCTGAAAAACATTAGCGCATTTGGATAGTGGTCGATCTGAGGACAATGAGACTGGAGGCGCGTGCACGAGCCGACACCATGTTTACTTTCTCTCTCTTTGAACGAAAACAACGACTCCCGGTCGGAATATTATCGCTTTTTTATGAGAAAAATCGCATAAAAATTGATTTTAAACAGCGTTTGACATGCTTCGAAGTACGGTAATGGAATATTTTGAAATGTTTTGTCACGAAACGTGTCGGGTGCGTCACCCTTCTTTACCCTTCAGATAGTGTCTTGAACGCACGAACAAAACGCCGCTTTTTGGATATAACGATGGATTATTTGGAACCAAACCAACATTTGTTATTGAAGTAGAAGTCCTGGGAGTGCATTCTGACGAAGAACAGCAAAGGTAATCAAACAAAATAGTAAATCGGAGTTTGGTGAGTACCACACTTGGTGGGTGTCAAAATAGCTAGCCTGTGATGGCCGGGCTATCTACTCAGAATATTGCAAAATGTGCTTTCACCGAAAAGCTATTTTAAAATCGGACATAGCGAGTGCATAAAGGAGTTCTGTATCTATAATTCTTAAAATAATTATGTTTTTTGTGAACGTTTATTGTGAGTAATTTAGTAAATTCACCGGAAGTGTTCGGTGGGAATGCTAGTCACATGCTAGTCACATGCTAATGTAAAAAGCTGTTTTTTTATATAAATATGAACTTGATTGAACAAAACATGCATGTATTGTATAACATAATGTCCTAGGATTGTCGTCTGATGAAGATCATCAAAGGTTAGTGCTGCATTTAGCTGTGGTTTGGGTTTATGTGACATTATATGCTAGCTTGAAAAATGGGTGTCTGATTATTTCTCGCTGGGTACTCTGCTGACATAATCTAATGTTTTGCTTTCGTTGTAAAGCCTTTTTGAAATCGGACAGTGTGGTTAGATTAACGAGAGTCTTGTCTTTAAAATGGTGTAAAATAGTCATATCTTTGAGAAATTGAAGTAATAGCATTTCTAAGGTATTTGAATATCGCGCCACGGGATTACACTGGCTGTTGAGTAGGTGGGACGCAAGCGTCCCACCTAGCCCATAGAGGTTAAGGATAATGTTGCTTTTCCCCCTACTCACCAACTCTCCATGCCACCCTGCTGTGGGGCGACTAGTCCAAGTCTCTCTAGATACTCATTGACTTGGGGCCGATATGAGTCTTATGGACGTTACCCTGGCGTCCGAGCTGGGAATCCCCACTCAACCCCTCTCCATTCCCATGGATGTTAGAGCGCTGGACGGGCGTTCTATAGGCCGGGTCACCCAGCATACCACCCCCATCAATCTACGATGGGAACTACAGCGAGAAGATCCAATTCCTGCTAATTGTGTCTCCGCAGGTTCCTGTGGTGTTGGAATTCTCTTGGCTCCAGCGACACAATCCCTTGATTGACTGGTCTGAGACTTTCCCCCCTGCTCCAAAATCAATAACCCATCTGTTGTTCATCCTCTGTTGCCCCGTACCCTCTGTATACTTTCTACTTTTCATGTGACTAGATCTAAACCCATGTCTCACAGCCCTTTGTCTCCTGGTTTTGACCCTTGCCTGTCCTGACTCTGAGCCTGCCTGCCGTCCTGTGCCTTTGCCCTTACTCTGGATTACTGACCTCTGCCTGACCTGACCTTGGGCCTGCCTGCCGTCCTGTACCTTGGCCCCACTACTCTGGATTATCAACCCCTGCCTGCCTTGACCTGTCGTTTGCCTGCCTCTGTTGTTGCAATAAACATTGTTACTTCAACACAGTCTGCACTTGGGTCTTACCTGAAACCTGATAAAAAATGGTTTGTTATGGTAAATATTCAGTCATGTGTTACCAAGAAACATATCATCATGGCAGTGTGCAAGGGGCTCTATTACTCCTCACCTGTACATGTTCAGTCCTATGCCATCTATGTCGTTTCATAAGGGGCTTCAACTGTTTTTTTTCTCCAACGACGCCATGAGTCATGCCTTTCTGTTACGTTCGTTGATTGAAGGATCAGACCAAGGTGCAGCATGGTAAGCGTACATCATTCTTTATTAGATGACCACCGAAACAAAACCAAAATATATACAAAACGAAAACGTAACGTTCAGTAGGGCATACAGCACAGTACCAAAAACAAAAACAAAGGCTGCCTAAGTATGATCCCCAATCAGAGACAACAATAGACAGCTGCCTCTGATTGGGAACCATACCCGGCCAACAAAGAAATAGAAAAACTAGAATGCCCACCCAAATCACACCATGACCTAACCAAATAGAGAAATAAAAAGTCTCGCCAAGGTCAGAGTGTGACAGTACCCCCCCAAAGGTGCAGACTTCAGCCGCAAAACCTGACTCTATAGGGGAGGGTCCGGGTGGGCATCTAGCCTCGGTGACGGCTCCGGTGCGGGACGTAGACCCGCTCCGCTCGCGGATCAGCCATCTTTGGTGGCAATTCTGGTGCGGGGATCATCGCCGGAAGCTCCGGACAGTGGATCGTCGCCAGAGGAACCGGACCGTGGATCATCGCCGGGGACTCCGGACCGTAGATCGCCGCAGAAGGTTCCAGACTGGGAACCCCCCCTGGAGGCTCCGGACCGCCAACCATTGCTGGAGGCTCTGGACCGCCAACCGTCGCTGGAGGCTCTGGACCACCGACCGTCGCTGGAGACTCTGGACCACCGACCGTTGCTGGAGACTCTGGACCGCAGACCGTCGCTGGAGACTGGACCGCAGACCGTCGCTGGAGACTCTGGACCGCAGGCCGTCGCTGGAGACTCTGGACCGCAGGTCGTCGCTGGAGACTGGACCGCAGACCATCGCTGGAGACTCTGGACCGCAGGCCGTCGCTGGAGACTCTGGACCGCAGGCCGTCGCTGGAGACTCTGGACCGCAGACCGTCGCTGGAGACTGGACAACAGACCGTCGCTGGAGACTCTGGACCGCAGGCTGTCGCTGGAGACTCTGGACCGCAGGCCGTCGCTGGAAACTGGACCGCAGACCGTCGCTGGAGACTCTGGACCGCAGGCCGTCGCTGGAGACTCTGGACCGCGGGCCGTCGCTGGAGACGCTGGAGACTGGACCGCAGACCGTCGCTGGAGACTCTGGACCGCAGGCCGTCGCTGGAGACTCTGGACCGCAGGCCGTCGCTGGAGACTCTGGACCGCAGGCCGTCGCTGGAGACTCTGGACCGCAGACCGTCGCTGGAGACTGGACAACAGACCGTCGCTGGAGACTCTGGACCGTAGGCTGTCGCTGGAGACTCTGGACCACAGGCCATCGCTGGAAACTGTACCGCAGACCGTCGCTGGAGACTCTGGACCGCAGGCCGTCGCTGGAGACTCTGGACCGCAGGCCGTCGCTGGAGACTCTGGACCGCAGGCCGTCGCTGGAGACTCTGGACCGCGGGCCGTCGCTGGAGACTCTGGACCGCGGGCCGTCGCTGGAGACTCCGGACCGCGGGCCGTCTCAGGAGACGCTGGAGACTGGACCGCAGACCGTCGCTGGAGACTCTGGACCGCAGGCCGTCGCTGGAGACTCTGGACCGCAGGCCGTCGCTGGAGACTCTGGACCGCGGACCGTCGCTGGAGACTCCGGACCGCGGGCCGTCGCTGGAGACTCCGGACCGCGGGCCGTCGCTGGAGACTCCAGACCGCGTGCCGTCGCTGGAGACTCTGGACAGCGGGCCGTCAATGGAGACTCCGGACCGCGGGCCGTCTCAGGAGGTTCCGGACCGCGGGCCGTCTCAGGAGGTTCCGGACCGCGGGCCGTCTCAGGAGGTTCCGGACCGCGGGCCGTCTCAGGAGGTTCCGGACTGGGAACCGTCGCCGGAAGCTCCGGACTGGGAACCGTCGCCGGAAGCTCTGGACTGTGAAGGCACACTGGAGGCCTGGTGCGTGGAGCCGGGACAGGTGGCACCAGACTGGTGACACGCACTTCAGGAAGAGTGCGAGGAGCAGGCACAGGACGTACTGGGCTGTGGAGGCTCACTGGAGACCTGGCGCGTAGAACCGGTGCATGATATACTGGACCATGGAGGCGCACTGGAGGTCTGGAGCGTAGAGCTGGCACAACCTGTTCTGGCTGGATACCCACTTTAGCCCGGCAAGTGCGGAGCGCTGGCACAGGACGCACTGGGCTGTGAAGGCACACTGGCGACACAGTGCAAAGAGCTGGCACAGGATATCCTGGACCGAGGAGGCGTACTGGAGACCAGGAGCGCTGAGCCGGCACAACCCGTCCTGGCTGGATGCTCACTTTCGCACGGCAAGTGCGAGGAGCTGGCACATAACGCACCGGGCTGTGGATGCGCACTGGAGACACATTGCGTATCTCCGCAAAACATGGTGCCTGACTGGTCACACGCTCCTTAAAGCGAGTGCGGGGAGTTGGCTCTGGTCTGATACCTGGCTCCGCCAACCACCCCGTGTGGCCCCCCAAAACATTTTTTGGGGCTGCCGTTACGTTCGTTGATTGAAGAATCGGACCAAGGTGCAACTTGGTAAGCGTACATCATTCTTTATTAGATGAACACAAAACAAAACCAAAATAAATACAAAACGAATATGTAACGTTCACTAGGGCATACAGCACAGTACCAAAAACAAGATCCCACAAACTAAGGTGGGAAAAAAGGCTGCCTAAGTATGATCCCCAATCAGAGACAACGATAGACAGCTGCCTCTGATTGGGAACCATACCCGGCCAACAAAGAAATAGAAAAACTAGAACGCCCACCCAAATCACACCCTGACCTAACCAAATAGAGAAATTAAAAGGCTCTCCGAGGTCAGAGCGTGACACTTTCAGTCATTCTGGACACTGTAATTAAAATTTGCAAACAGCTAAACCAACAACAACCATTGAGAAAATTGTAGTGTTAATAAGAATTATTTTGGCATGCTTTCTTATTGTTGGATGCCTTTTAGAAAGTGTCCTTGCTTCAGATTATGCCCATTGCACACTGCCTAAAACAACCCCAACAAACCCGACCATAAAACAGTGTTCGCTCAGTGTTCAGCACCACAGTTAAAACAGCTCTAGTTAAGCTAATGACTTTCCTTAAGCAACTGATACTGGTCAGTGTTCCATTCTTTTTCTCTATTAGGTTGTGCTGCTTCCAGTTGATCATCATCATCATAATTTAATTGAACAAATTGCTTAATTGGTTTCAATCTTAATTGTCGAATAGACAGTTTTGTGTTGGGTACTTGGTTTCCGACCTTACTGTATTCATCTTATTTTCCTTGGAAACGAGCACATTCACGTTCATTGTGTCTCTGTAGATCATGGGGTTGACTTCGGCGGAAGATGTGACACCGTGTCTGCATCTGGGTCTCGCCTTGTGCCCTTATACATTCAGCTTTGACATTACATTTAATTGTTTCAAAAGGTATGAAAAATATAATATTGTACCTTACAATTACATCTCTATTATGTCTAATTTATTCTCCATGTGTTGTCATGTAATTCTCAGGCATTTGCTCGCAAACAAATTTATTAGACACATTTAAGACAAGAGTGAGATTCTGGGGAGATGATATTGAGATCTTATACTTCTCAGATAATGCTTGAATCTCAAACAAAGATCATTTGTCTCACATAAGTATCAACATGGCTATTTCTCTCTCTCATGTCTTATAATTGGTCGAAAAGTCCACTATAAGCGACTGGTTTTTCGTCTGGGCAGTAAAATAATAAGAACCCCCCCCACCCAGTGGTCATCAATCCCACAGATTCAGCAGTGTGGACAAACAAACAAAACATGTAGATGCAAAAGAGGCAAAAGGAAAGAAAAGCAGAAAGTAAACTTACTGAGAGAGGGAGCAGAGCTGGGAAAGTCTACTGTACAATCTGGCTGAGTTCCTCGACAAACAACTGCATCACGCCAGCACTGAAAGACAGATAGATGAGCATACATACACACCCTTGGACTGTACAGTACAGAGAGACGTGAGCAGCATTATAGACAGACAACAGAGCTTGTTCAGGGTCCTTTGGGCACTCTGTCTCAGATTGTTAGCCAGAACTGTAAAGAAGGATAGATGAGTCCAGAAGCCCCCTCCCTGTATTGTATGGAGGTATGTGACAGACCGACGCAGACGACAATGCTCGTCTGAGGTCCTCTGGGGATACGCTGTCTCTGCGACTTCTGTGGGGTAAAGTTAGCATAAGAATTTATGGTGGATCTAAAGTACCATTAGCAGCATTATATGAGCAGGGGGGGAGGGAGGAAGAGAGGAAGGAAAAGAGAGAGAGAGAGAGAGAGAGAGCGAGGGAGACATAAATTACATAACAGGAGCGGAGCTCCAATGGGTCGCCATAGGAACAGAATACACTAGGTTCTGTCTCGTTGGAGGAAGGTTCTAAGTTCTAACAAATTATCAATTGTTTCCCCTGTCGGTGATCATGAAGGCTCTCCTCAATACAACAAAATATTGTTTTTGTTTTGGGGGTCAGAGGCTTGTGCCAGCAGATCATCCCTGAGGGCAGGCAGCCTTAGAGTGATGGGCCTAATGATATCATATTAGTGGACACTGGAAAAAACACCAGGCGTACATTGTGTGACTTTTAAATAGTGTGTTTGTGTGTCTGTTTGTGTATGTCTGTGTGTGTGTACATATTTTCCTACATTATCAGGACCAGAATGTCCTGACAAGTCTCCAGAATGTCCTGACAAGGTAGAAAAACAAAAATGTGTTTCCATGTCCTGAATTTGTTAAAATTATATTTTAGTCTTAAAGGTTGTGTGAAACTAAATGATGCGTGAGATATTAGTGTATGAAAAGTCATTCAGGGTAAACATTGACTAATTGTTCCAGGCTGTCTGTATATTTTTCCCACATAATATAATCTGTCACAGTTTGTATTAATACTGATGGACTGTGGTAGAAATGACTCCTCTGTGATTTATTACCCCTCAAGCTCTTTACCATAGAAACATGGAGAAAGAAGGCGAGAGTGAAAGAGAGAAGGGGGAGTGAGAGAAAGAAAGAGAGAAAGAAAGAGAGAAAGAAAGAGAGAAAGAAAGAAAAAGAGAGAGAGAAAGAAGAAAGAAAGAAAGAGAGAAAGAAAGAAAGTAGCAAGACATTCTCAATAAGGTTCTGCATGGATTAATAATTGACCATTTATCCTGAAATGTGTGGCTGGCGTGATTGTAACCACAACTTTTCAACATCCCTGCTATCCTGACAGTACAGACAATTGACAAAAGCTTTAGTGCAACCTAACATCAGCAAACTGAGTACAGCGGCTGTGTCCCTATTCCCCCCACGTAGTGCAGTACTTTTCCCCAGTTTTATGGGCCTTGGTCAAAAGTAATGCAGTAGATAGGGTTTAGAGTGCCATTTTGGACGAAGCTAATGTACGGGTGGTGGGTTTGTCTATTCTTAAGAACCACAGAAAGATAGAATTGAACTATTGTGCAGTGAATAAGAATGGTGTATTTAACTAATGGAAAATGGTTGCTGTCCGTGCGACTGGCGTTTCTGGCTTGCATTCTAATTCAACAACCAACGTCCCAGCTCTCCTCAGCTCCTCATCTGTAAGCAGTTAGAGCCTGTCTCTCTGTGTGGTGGAGTGGAATTAAAGCAACACATTCCTGCTGATCCTGGTGTGAGTTGGTTTGGCTACAGGACTTGTTGGTGGTAGAAACTGGTTGACTACTGATGATGGTGTGAGTTGGCTTGGCTACAGGACTTGTTGGTGGTAGGTAACTGGTTTTGACTGGTTGACTACTGATGACAGTGTGAGTAGGTTTGGCTACAGGACTTGTTTCGTGGTAGAAACTGGTTTTGACTGGTCGACTGATGAAAAAAATGGCACCAGAGAAGAAGGCAGAAGATTTATTTGTCCCCAACATAGTTTTTTTTATTTGCATTGTTTGTAACTTATTTTTTCACTTATTTTGTACATAATGTTGCCGCCAGCATCTCTTATGACTGAAAATAACTTCTGGACATCAGGACTGCGATTACTCACCACGGACTGGCAGAATCCTTTTTTTCCCCTTTAAAGAGTCTGACTAGCCCGAGGCGAACAATATACTGCTTTCTCGGGACCAGGCCCAGATCCCCGGGATTTGCGTGAAGAGGAGGCAGAGAAAAAGGGGCTAGAGTGCAGGCTGCCTTCTGAGAATTCGTAGGCGATCGAATAAACCCCCATTTCCTTCCATTCTGTTAGCAAATGTGCAATCTTTGGAGGATAAAATCGATGACCTACGCACAAGATTAAACTACCATCGGGACATTCAAAACTGTAATATCTTATGCTTCACGGAGTCGTGGCCGAACTACGACACTATCAACATACAGCTGGCTGGTTATGTGCTGTACCGGCAGGATAGATAAGCGGCGTCTGGTAAGACAAGGGGTGGCAGTCTATATATTTTTGTAAATAACAACTGGTGCACGATATCTAAGGAAGTCTCGAGCTATTGCTCGCCTGAGGTAGAGTATCTCATGATAAGCTGTAGACCAAACTATCTACCTAGAGAGTTTTCATCTGTATTTTTCGTAGCTGTTTACATACCACCACAGTCAAAGGCTGACACTAAGACAGCATTGAATGAGCTGTATTCCGCCATAAGCAAACAAGAAAACGCTCACCCAGAGGCGGCACTTCTAGTAGCCGGGGACTTTAATATAGGGAAACTTAAATCCGTTTTACCAAATTTCTATCAGCATGTTAAATGTGCAACCAGAGGATAAAACAACTCTGGACCACCTTTACTCCACACAGAGACGCATACAAAGCTTTCCTTCGCCCTCCATTTGGCAAATCTGACCATAATTCTATCCTCCTGATTCCTGCTTACAAGCAAAATAAGTGCATCGTTGACGTTTTCCCACAGTGACCGTACGTACATACCCCAACCAGAAGACATGGATTACAGGCAACATCCGCACTGAGCTAAAGGATAGAGCTGCTGCTTTCAAGGAGCGGGACTCTAACCCGGGTGCTTATAAGAAATCTCGCTATGTCCTCCAACCAACCATCAAACAGGCATAGCGTCATTACAGGAGTATGATTGAATCGTATTACACCGGCTCTGACACTCGTCGGATGTTGCAGGGCTTGCAAACCATTACAGACTACAAAGGGAAGCACAGCCGAGAGCTGCCCAGTAACACGAGTCTACTAGACGAGCTAAACTACTTCTATGCTCACTTCGAGGCAAATAACACTGAAACATGCATGAGAGCACCAGCTGTTCCGGAAGACTGTGTGATCACGCTCTCTGCAGCGGATGTGAGTGAGACCTTTAAACAGGTCAACATTCATAAGGCTGCAGGGCCATATGAATTACCAGGACGAGTACTGCGAGCATGCGATGACCAACTTGCAAGGGTCTTTACTGACATTTTCAACCTCTCCCTGTCCGAGTTTGTAATACCAATATGTTTTAAGCAGACCACCATAGTGCCTGTGCCCAAGAGCACTAAGGTAACCTGCCTAAATGACTACCGACCCGTAGCACTCACGTCTGTAGCCATGAAGTGCTTTGAAAGGCTGGTCAAGGTTCACATCAACACCATCATGCCGGAAACCCTAGACCCACTCCAATTTGCATACCGCCCCAACCGATCTACAGATGACGCAATCTCAATTGCACTCCACACTGCCCTTTCCCACCTGGACAAAAATAACTATGTGAGAATGCTGTTCATTGACTACAGCTCAGCGTTCAACACCATAGTGCCTACAAAGCTCATCACTAAGCTAAGGACACTGGGACTAAAGACCTCCCTCTGCAACTGGATCCTGGACTTCCTGACGGGCCGCCCCCAGGTGGTAAGAGTAGTCAACAACACATCTGCCACGCTGATCCTAAACACTGGGGCCTCTCAGGGGTGTATACTTAGTCCCCTCCTGAACTCTCTGTTCACCCACGAACGCGTGGCCAAACATGACTCCAACACCATCATTAAGTTTGATGACAACACATCAGTGGTAGGCCTGATCACCAACAATGATGAGACAGCCTATAGGGAGGAGGTCAGAGACCGGGCAGTGTGGTGCCAGGACAACAACCTCTCCCTCAATGTGAGCAAGACAAAGGAGCTGATCGTGGGAAAAGGAGGGCCGAACAGGCCCCAATTAACATCGACAAGGCTGAAGTGGAGCGGGTCAAGAGTTAAGTTCCTTGGTGTACATGTCACCAACAAACTATCATGGTCCAAACACACCAAGACAGCTGTGAAGAGGGCACGACAACACCTTTTCCCCCTCAGGAGATTTGGCATGGGTCCCCAATCCTCAAAATGTTCTACAACTGAACCATCGAGAGCATCCTGACCGGTTGCATCACCACCTGGTATGGCAGCTGCTCGGCATCTGACCGTTAGGTGCTGCAGAGAGCAGTGCGTACGGCCCAGTACATCACTGGGGCTAAGCTTCCTGACATCCAGGACCTATATACACTACCGTTCATAAGTTTGGGGTCACTTAGAAATGTCCTTGTTTTTGAAACAAAGCCTTTTTTTGGTCCATTAAAATAACATCAAATTGATCAGAAATACAGTTAGGACATAGTCATTTACAACATTAGCCTGTTGGGGCTAGGGGGCAGTATTTACACGGCCGGATAAAAAACGTACCCGATTTAATCTGGTTACTAATCCTACCCAGTAACTAGAATATGCATAAACTTATTATATATGGATAGAAAACACCCTAAAGTTTCTAAAACTGTTTGAATGGTGTCTGTGAGTATAACATTTGGCAGGCAAAAACCTGAGAGATTCCTTTACAGGAAGTGGCCTGTTTGACCATTTATTTGCTTTCTTTGACATCTCTTCCAAAAACTCAGGATCTCTGCTGTTACGTGACACTTCCCACGTCTCCAATGGGGTCTCAGAGCCCGGGAAAAACAGGAATGACGTAATTCAAAGCCCTGGCTGAAACACACGAGAGCTTTTGCTAAGTGGTCTATCAGAGGACAAAGGCTTAGGCGCGTGACCTGCCCCGCCCCCGTCTTTCTGTTTTTCCCTCAGTTTACAGACACGCAGATTCCCGGTCGGAATATTAGCGCTTTTCTACGAGATAAATTGCATAAAAATTGATTTTAAACAGCGGTTGACATGCTTCGAAGTACGGTAATGGAATATTTAGAATTTTTTTGTCACGAAATGCGCCATGCTCGCGACCGTGATTTACCATTCTGATAGTGTCTAGAACGCACGAACAAAACGTCGCTGATGGAACATAACGATGGATTATTTGGGACCAAACCTACATTTGTTATTGAAGTAGAAGTCCTGGGAGTGCATTCTGACGAAGAACAGGAAAGGTAAGACCATTTTTCTTATAGGAAATGTGATTTTGGTGAAGGCTAAACTGGGTGGGTGTCTAAATAGCTAGCCCGTGATGGCTGGGCTATGTACTTAGAATATTGCAAAATGTGCTTCATCCGAAAAGCTATTTTAAAATTGGACATATCGAGTGCATAGAGGAGTTCTGTATCTATAATTCTTAAAATAATTGTTATGCTTTTTGTGAACGTTTATCGTGAGTAATTTAGTAAATTGTTAGTAAATTCCCCGGAAGTTTGGGGGGGGTATGCTTTTTCTGAACGTCACATGCTAATGTAAAAAGCTGTTTTTTGATATAAATATGAACTTGATTGAACAGACATGCATGTATTGTATAACATAATGTCCTAGGTGTGTCATCTGATGAAGATCATCAAAGGTTAGTGCTGCATTTAGCTGTGGTTTGGGTTTTTGTGACATTATATGCTAGCTTGAAAAATGGGTGTCTGATTATTTCTGGCTGGGTACTCTGCTGACATAATCTAATGTTTTGCTTTCGTTGTAAAGCCTTTTTGAAATCGGACAGTGTGGTTAGATTAACGAGAGTCTTGTCTTTAAATAGCTGTAAAATAGTCATATGTTTGAGAAATTGAAGTAATAGCATTTCAAACGTTTTGAAAATCGCGCCACAGGATTAGACTGGCTGTTACGTAGGTGGGACGATTTGGTGCCACCTAGCCCATAGAGGTTAACAATTGTAGTTGGAAACGGCTGATTTTTTTAATGGAATATCTACATAGACGTACAGAGGCCCATTATCATCTACCATCACTCCTGTGTTCCAATGGCACGTTGTTTCAGATAATCCATGTTTATCATTTTAAAAGGCTAATTGATAATTAGAAAACCCTTTTGCAATTATGTTAGCACAGCTGAAACTGTTGTGCTCATTAAAGAAGCAATAAAACTGGCCTTCTTTAGACTAGTTGAGTATCTGGAGCATCAGCATTTGTGGGTTCGATTACAGGCTCAAAATGGCCAGAAACAAAGAACTTTCTTCTGAAACTCATCAGTCTATTCTTGTTCTGACAAATGAAGGCTATTCCATGTGAGAAATTGCCAAGAAACTGAAGATCTCGTACAACACTGTGTACTACTCCCTTCACAGAACAACACAAACTGGCTCTAACCAGAATAGAAAGAGGAAGTCCTCAAAAGTCCTCAACTGGCAGCTTCATTAAATAGTACCCTCAAAACACCAGTCTCAACGTCAACAGTGAAGAGGCGACTCCGGGATGCTGGCCTTCTAGGCAGAGTTGCAAAGACTGGCCAATTAAAAGAAACGATTAAGATGGGCAAAAAAACACAGACACTGGACAGAGATAGGGCTTTTTCTTTGCAACTCTGCATAGAAGGCTAGCATCCCGGAGTCGCCTCTTCACTGTTGACGTTGAGACTGGTGTTTTGCGGGTACTATTTAATGAAGCTGCCATTTGAGGACTTGTGAGGTGTCTGTTTCTCAAATTCGACACTCTATTGTACTTGTCCTCTTGCTAGCAAGTTGGTATGACCAAATATGGCATTCATTGGCTCTGATGTGGCGCTACAGCAAATAAAAGGTAAATAAAGACATTCAAACATACAAAACAATTAACCAAATTTGGTTATTGAATGTCTCTCCCAATAAGGAACAAATATGTCACTTGAAAATATGCCACTTCATACTGTTGCAGCTGAAGTAAAAACAAATGAAACTAATGAACCAGGAATGGGTTAAATGGAAGAGTAAAGCTGAGATCCTCCATGCTTGAGTGGAAGAACTGGAGGCTGAAAGAGATTTTGTGGAGCTGCAACTGGGCAAGATGGCTGCCGGGAAAGAAGGTAGGTGTCACGTCTACTCCTGCTCCTCCCCTCTGGCGTTCGACATCGCCGGTTTACTAACCACCGGTCCTGGCAACCCTTCATTATGCACACCTGCGCTTCATCATCAGGCACACCTGGACCTTATCACTTCCCTGATCACTCCCCCTATATATATAGCACTCTGTTGTTATTTCCCATCAGGCAGTATTGTCTCCGTTTCACACATTCCTTGTTTTTTCTCTGTCGTTACGCGTTTGTTTATATTAAACTCTCCACCTGCTTCCTGACTCCCTGCGTCTACATTACAGTAGGTGACATTATTACAAATAAGGACGTCTGTTAAATTGCTTATATTATGGTTTATGGATTCTCCACAAATATGGATTGGGAAGAAACCCTTCCATTTCTTCTGTCAGTACATAGAATACCAACAACACAGAAATCTTCAGGTCCCAATATCACACTGATGATACTCCCACATTTAGCAAGTCATCATTGCCATGAGTCCAGGATAAGGCACATGCCATGAGTCCAGGATAAGGCACATGCCATGTATCTAAATAATGTTACACCAGGTAATGTGATTTAACCAAATATTTTTTGCTATTCATTACTTGGATTTACAGGATACTGTTTGGTGTAGCACAGAGAATATTTTTTACCAACAAATTAGCGATACTATCTCGTTCTCGATTCGGCCAAACATGTATCTTCTAAAATGCCTGTGTCCATTTGCAGGTGGTGCGTTTGAATTTAGAAAATGCTCCGTTAAAATAAATGTTTTGCTTAATGAAGTAATCCAACAATGTGTACGCCACCATCTTGTCTATTTTAAATCTTCTCTCATTGGTCGAGACAGGTGAATGTCATCATGACATGCAGCACGTTGGGGTGGACCCACTTGTCTCGAATATTTGAAAATTCATGAACCCGTTCTTTCTATGTACTCTATTGAGTCTGTTGACAAAATTCTAATTAAAGGTGCATCGTATTTAAAGGGATGGCTTAAAATAAATGTACTGAAAACCCCACAAGAAAATCAGTTGGCCAGGGTTTTCAGGGGTGAACAAAACTTATTCAGAGTGTGCATGGTAGCCACACCTGTAGAGAGCATTACGCGATTAAATAAGATAGATCTAATTACCAGATACTGAGAAGTGCGTAGGAGAGCATGCCTTTCCTAAGTCGGGATCGGGCTCTTATAGAATATTTGCTACACATAGTACTTACTACTAGTGACTTGGTGTTTTGCCTGTTTGTGAAACACGGTGAAGTTCAAGGTCAGAGTTCCTCAGACCACCAGCGGAGGATTCTCTAGCGTGACATCATGTTTGAGCAGTGTGTTCCCTGTAGTACTCAAAGGGCCTGTGGATTAAATCAAATCACATTTTATTGATCACATACACATGGTTATCAGTTGTTAATGAGAGTGTAGCGAAATGCTTGTGCTTCTAGTTCCGACAGTTCAGTAATATCTAACAGTAATCTAACAATTCCACAATAACTATCTAATACACATCTTTACTCTAAGTAAAGGGATGGAATAAGAATATATAAATATATGGATGATCCAGACCTCCAGGACAAGCGCACGCACACACACGCACACACACCTGAGGCCCTTGGAAAGCCTCGAGCTTCATAGAGAGACCAGGATTAATCAGTAACATTACTCTGCCCAGGGGACTACACCATCTCTGGCCGGGTTTGACATTCCACAAGATCCCCCTGGAGACTCTATAGAGTAGCCATGACACCCACTGTATATTTAGACCTTACAGTCCTGTTCAGTGATCCAAAATAATTACATCAGGGGGAGACTGCCCCTGTTTGGTGAAATAACATACTCCTTGCCTCTGTTGGAGATTGATAGAGGCATCAAAAGGAGTTGGTGGTTCCGTGAGGGAATGGAGAGATACAGGCTCACATGGACTTTTTCTATTGAGAAATCTACAAGTTAATAAAACAGAAAGTATGCATACAAAGAGATACGTACAGGTAACTGCCAAAATAAAGGAAAACACCAACATAACTGTCAGATGATGCACTACCATACATGATTTGTTACCCGTGTCTCACTGGGCCTCCGACGGATCTGCTCTCACTAGGGCTAAGCCCAGGCCATTGGTACTTTTCAGGTCACTTTTACATAACAATGGCTAACTGCGAACTTTAACACCTTCTCACAAAGTAACTGCTTTGATGATGCAGAGGTTGTTGATTCTGCTCTTCACCAGTCCTCACTGTCAGCCCTAGCTATGGAAACACAATGTCCCTAGTATAACATAAGGGTGTACAGGGGAAAAGCAGCCTTAATAGGACGTTGGGCCACCACGAGCTGCCAGAACAGCTTCAATGCACCTTGTCATAGATTCTACAAGTGTCTGGAACTCTATTGGAGTGATGATTGAGTGATTCTTCCATGAGAAATTCCATAATTTGGTGTTTTGTTGGTGGTGGTGGAAAACGCTGTCTAAGGCGCCGCTCCAGAATCTCCCATAAGTGTTCAATTGGGTTGAGATCTGGTGACTGAGACGGCCATGGCATATTGGTTGCATCTTTTTTATGCTCATCAAACCATTCACTGCCCTGTAGCTGAGGCAGTTGTCATCCTATGAGGGCATGATGGGATGTTAATTGCTTAATTAACTCAGGAACCACAACTATGTGGAAGCAACTGCTTTCAATATACTTTGTAGCTCTCATTTACTTAAGTGTTTCCATTATTTTGGCAGTTACCTGTAGGTGTTGTCTAGCTGTTTAATTAACAATGAATCAGAGATGAATCCGTCTCATTGCTGAAGAACTGGGCTGTGATTACCAGTATTGATAGGAATTTATACTGAGGCATCCCCCATTGTTAGAGCACAATCATGCCATCTATGAAGTTATGGAAATAAATGAAGAGTGTGAGTGTTTTTATACATAGCTAAATTTCTAGTTAAAAAACCCCAAATATGGAAAATTGGTGGATTTTATCATTTTGGAAATAAACTCTTTAAATATTTCTCACTCACTCACTTTTATGATAGCAGCTTTCTTGGCTCTTGGCTTCACACAACAGACCAGGCCAGCCAATCGTCCCACACCACCATCTGTTAGAGAGAATAAAAGGGGGAAGAAAAAACACAACAATGAAAGAGGAAATTATTCCCAGAATGCTGGCACAGAATGATTTCTATGATTCTGACGTTCCATAATAGAATGCCATTCATCTGTGGTGATGGTGATTCACGTTGTGGCTCTCCAGAATCATTCCAAATTGCTGGCTTATTGGTCTGATATGTAGAAGAATATACATGGAAATATGACGTACAGGAAATACATACACTATACGTAGTTACAGTATACATATGGGAAAATACATACAGTGCCTTCAGAAAGTATTCAAACCACTTGACTTTTCCACATTTACTTGTGTTACAAGGTGGGATTAAAATGAATTTGATTGTCTATTTTTGTCAACGATCTACACAAAATACTCTCAACATGGAAGAAAAATTCTAATATTTGTAAAAAAAAAAGAAATGTTTCCTTCTTTTCACCCCGTCATTTAGGTTAGTATTGTGGAGTAACTACAATGTGATTGATCCATCCTCATTTTTCTCCTATCACAGCCATTCAACTCTGTAACTGTTTTAAAGTTGCCATGGTGAAATTCCTGAGCTGTTTCCTTCCCCTCTGGCAACTGAGTTATTTTTGTAGTGTCTGGGTATATTGATACACCATCCAAAGTGTAATTAATAGCTTCACCATGCTCAAAGGGATATTCAGTGTCTGCTTTTTTAAATGTTTACCCATTTACCAAAAGGTGCCCTTCTTTGCGAGACATTGGTATACCTTACTGGTCTTTGTAGTTGAATCTGTGTTTGAAATGTACTGCTCGGCTGAGGGAACTTACAGATAATTGTATGTGTGGGGTACAGAGATGAGGTATTCGTTCAAAATGTTAAACACTATTACTGCACACAGAGTGAGTCCATGCAACTTATTATGAGACTTGTTATGCACATTTTTACTGCTAAACGTATTTAGGCTTGCCATAACAAAGGGGTTGAATACTTACTGCCTCAAAACATTTCAGCTTCTCATTTTTTATTCATTTGTTACATTTTCTAATAGCATAATTCCACTTTGACATTATGGAGTATTCTGTGTAGGCCAGTGACACAATCTAAATGTGACCAATTTTAAATTCAGGATGTAACACAACAAAATGTGGAAAAAGTCAAGGGGTGTGAATACTTTCTGAAGGCGCTGTACATATACTGAAGAAATGTAATTGATTCTACTGATTTACAGTTCATATGAGGAAATAAGTCAATTGAAATCAGATCCTAATGTATGGATTTTACATGACTGGAAATGCAGATATACATCTGTTGGTCACAGATACCTTAAAAAAGATGGGCCTCACAATGGGCCTCAGGATCTCATCCTGATATTTTTGTGCATTCAAATTGCCATCGATAAAATGCAATTGTGTTCTTTGTCTGTAGCTTATTCCTGCCCATACCATAACCCCACCGCCACCATGGGACACTCTGTTCACAACGTTGGTATCAGCAAACGACGTTCTCAAAAACTACGTTGGAGGTGGCTTATGGTAGAGAAATTAAGATATTTTTTTTGGCAACAGCTCTGGTGGACATTTCTGTAGTCCGCATGCCAATTGCACACTCCCTCAAAACTTGAGACATCTGTGGCATTGTGTTGCGTGACAAAACTACACATTTTAGAGTGGCCTTTTATTGTCCCCAGCACGTGTTGCACTTTTGTAATGATCATGCTGTGTAATCAGCTTCTTGATATGCCATACCTGTCAGGTGGATGGATTGTCTTGGCAAAGGAGAAATGCTCACTAACAGGGATGTAAACACATTTGTGCAGAAACATTTTGAAACATTTTGAGAAATAAGCTTTTTGTGCGTATGGAAAATATCTGGGATCTTTTATTTCAGCTCATGAAACATGGGAGCAACACTTTACATGTTGCGTTTATATTTTGTTCAGTGTAGTTATATCAGTATTTCATTTTGCAAACGACAGTGTATTAATGCATCTACCACGAAATGAATGCCAAAGAAATCCCAAAAAAGGATATTGAAAGCTCACAAATGCCTTCAAAATGGGACAGGAATCAAATTAAATATATACTAATTATGGCAATAATACCTGTCAACCAAAAAAAATTAAATCTCAAACATGATTTGAAATTAGAATGTTCTCTAACATTGTATGTCTATTGTTTTTCAGTTAACAGCTAATTACTCGCTAATTGCATTTGTCATTGCTGGTCCATGATAGTGTATGTTTGGCTTAGACTTAATGCTAGTTACACTGTATCACTAAGTCTTGTGTTTCTATAAGGAAGCTCTGCAAATGGAGCCCATAAGTGCTTCAGCAGCTAACACTAATTCACATGTTCTGAACTACCACTGACATCATAGTATTAACTATAGGGTTCCCAATCTCACAAAACAGTATATTGACAGTTTGCGATTTTATTACAAGGATATTTGAGTCCCGTCTTTTTAAGTGGATTTTTCGAGGGTGTTGGGTTCTTATTCAGCATGGATGATGTCACCCAAAAGACAGCGATGACTTGAAGACCAGGCCAGATCCCAGAGGTTATGAATAAATACCTGCACACTGTTGAATGCTCCCACAGTTTTATTGAGCAACATTTCAACACAAAGATCTCTGTCATAGACACAGAAGTTGTAATAGAAATCATGTAGAATAGTGTGTGACTGCACCCTAAATGGCGCCCTATTGGCCTTTTCAAAAGTAGTGCAGTAATGTAATTTAGGTGACTCCCCAAATAGTCTGCGACTTCCCAAGGGTCCTGTGAGGACATCCGTAATGATATACAGTGGCAAGTAAAAGTATACGAACCCTTTGGAATTACCTGGATTTCAGCATATATTTGACATAAAATTTGATCTGATCTTTATCTAAGTCACAACAAAAGACAAATACAATGTGCTTAAACTAATAATAAACAAATTATTATGTTTGTTGTGTCTATATTGAATACATAATTTAAACATTCACAGCGTAGTTTGGGAAAAGTATGTGAACCCCTAGGCTAATGACTTCACCAAAAGCTAATTGGAGTCAGCAGTCAACTAACCTGGAGTCGAATCAATGAGACGAGATTGGAGAATTGGGTTAGAGCTGCCCTGCCCCATAAAAAACACTCACTAAATTTGAGTTTGTTATTCACAAGAAGCATTGCCTGATGTGAACCATGCCTCGAACAAAAGAGATCTCAGAAGACCTAAGATAAAGAATTGTTGACTTGCATGAAGCTGGAAAGGGTTACAAAAGTATCTCCAAAAGTCAGTCCACGGTAAGACAAATTGTCTATAAATTGAGACATTTCAGCACTGTTTCTACTCTCCCTAGGAGTTGCCTCCCTGCAAAGATGACTGCAAGGGCAAGCGCAGAATGCTCAAAGAGATTAAGAAGAATCCTAGAGTGTCAGCTAAAGACTTACAGAAGTCTATGGAACATGCTAACATCTCAGTTGACGAGTCTACAATATGTAAAACGCTAAACAAGAATGGTGTTGGAAGAATGGTGTTCTTCCATGGTGTACTCATGGGAGTACACCATGGAAGAAGCCACTGCTGTCCAAAAAAAACATTGCTGCACGTCTGAAGTTAGCAAAAGTGCACCTGAAACTAAAGTTGAGTTGTTTGGAAGGAACACACAATACATAATTTAAACATTCACAGTGTAGGTTGGGAAAAGTATGTGAACCCCTAGGCTAATGACTTCTCCAAAAACGAATTGGAGTCAGGAGTCAGCTAACCTGGAGTCCAATCAATGAGATATTGGTTAGAGCTGCCCTGCTCCATAAAAAACACTCACAAAATGTTAGGTTGCTATACACAAGAAGCATTGCCTGATGTGAACTATGCCTCGAACAAAAGAGATCTCAGAATATCTAAGATTAAGAATTGCTGACTTGCATAAAGCTGGAAAGGGTTACAAAGTATCTCTAAAAGCCTTGATGTTCGTCAGTACACGGAAAGACAAATTGTCTATAAATTGAGAAAGTTCAGCACTGCTGCTACTCTCCCTACGAGTGACCACCCTGCAAAAATGACTGCAAGCGCACAGCGCAGAATGCTCAATGAGGTTAAGAAGAATCCTAGAGTGCCAGCTAAAGACTTACAGAAATCTCTGGAACATGCTAACATCTCTGTTGACGAGTCTACGATACGTAAAACACTAAACAAGAATGGTGTTCATGGGAGGACACCATGGAAGAAAAAAATACATTGCTGCTCGTCTGAAGTTTGCAAAAGAGTCCCTGATGTTCCACAGCACTACTGGCAAAATATTCTCTGGACAGATGAAACTAAAATGTAGTTGTTTGGAAGGAACACACTATGTGTGGAGAAAAAAAAGGCACAGCACACCAACATCAAAACCTCATCACAACTGTAAAGTATGGTGGAGGGAGCATCATAGTTTTGGGGCTGCTTTGCTGCATCAGGGCCTGGACAGCTTGCTATCATCGACTGAAAAATGAACTCCCTAGTTTATCAAGGCATTTTGCAGGAGAATGTAAGGCTATCTGTCTGCCAATTGAAGCTCAACAGAAGTTAGGTGATGCAACAGGACAACAACCCAAAAGACAGAAGTAAATCAACAACAGAATTGCTTGAACAGAAGAAAACACGCCTTCTGGAGTGGCCCAGTCAGAGTCCTGACCTCAACCCGATTGAGATGCTGTGGCATGACCTCAAGAGAGCAGTTCACACCAGACATCCCAAGAATATTGTGGAACTGAAACAGTTTTGTAAAGAGGAATAGTCCAAAATTCCTCCTGATTGTTGTGCAGGTCTGATACAGAAAACGTTTGGTTGAGGTTATTGCTGCCAAAGGTGAGTAAACTTGTTATTAAATCCAAGGGTTCAAGTACTTTTTCCAACCTGTACTGTGAATGTTTACACGATGTGTTCAATAAAGACATGAACAATTATAACTGTTTGCGTGTTATTAGTTTAAGCAGACTGTGTTTGTCTATTGTTGTGACTTAGATTAAGATCAGATCAAATGTTAATACCATAATTCTAAAGGGTTCACATACTTTTTCTTCCCAATGTAGAAGGTGTGTGTGTGTGTGTGTGTGTGTGTGTGTGTGTGTGTGTGTGTGTGTGTGTGTGTGTGTGTGTGTGTGTGTGTGTGTGTGTGTGTGTGAGATGCACTGCACTGAACTGAAGCGGACCGGTATCTGGAAGGGAGATGATGAGGGAAGTTTCTCTTGATGCAGGAAGTTTTGGTGTCTCCTCCAATGAGTTTTGAGATGGAAGCAAGTAGAGATGACGCAAGGAATCCAGGAAAGACAATTGAGAAAGAGACATTTCTTTGTGAAGATGGAACCGAAAGGCCACCCAGAGAAGAACTGATATTGTAATGAATCCTGGTATCGGTATTGGATCGACATGGGCATCACGATAGGTATTGGCATCAGTATCGGGATTGCTGTTTATATCCTGTCTACACTGAATAACTTTTCCTATAGCCCATGATGTAGGTTTGGCCAATTGGTGGCAAGCCAAAGCATTATATAGCTTCTGGTCAACGGTGCTTGTCAATGAGGGCCGTAATGTAGTGATATTGCATTTTATATCCATGGGACTATCAGATTTAACTAACTTTATAATACTTATAGTCTGGTTCAATGCAAGATGAAAACCATTTCAACT